>NC_056527.1:8566003-8594063 GCF_019175285.1 Sceloporus undulatus | reverse complement strand
TATTATTATTATTATTATTATTATTATTATTATTATTATTATTATTATTACCCTCCTGTAATATAAGTGAGATGTAACAATCACTCATTTTACATTTATAACAGATATCTGATGTATAGTGATAGAATTTATTTGGTGTTCTACAGAACTTTTTAATACAGAAAAATAGCTGTAACCTTTTCTCCACCCCTGTTAGATATGAAGAATATGTATATTGGATAAAAACAACCTTTTATTGATGGCAGCTACAAGAAATCATGCTTTGGCAAATATAGTCAGCTTATTTTAATGTATACACCTAGCTCACATCCATATCATATGTGTTTTGCTTTTCTTGTTCCGTCTTTTGCCCCTGGCCCCTTCTTTGCATTTATATATTTAAAATTCAATTAAAAAATATTTTGTCAAAATTTCAGTTGGTTAACCTTATGAGGCTCAGCATTTCAGAATTTGGCATAGGGTGAATCTGGATAATTTCTCAAAATGTGGATGCTCATAAACTATTTGTTTTAATGCTAATGAGTCTGTGATTTGTCGGAAGAGACATCTGGATCTTAACATTTGGTGGGATCAAGTTTTACTTTGCATGAGCCAAGTGTTTATTGTGGAAGAGGTAAGCGGATTGCTAAAAAGAAGAAGAAGAAACTCATTCCCACAATGTGCAGTAGGCAGCAGTTCCTTAAAAGAAAGGAGGTATTCCATAGAGAACTGATTTGGCTGATTGTGTTAGTCATGGTTTTGTGGCCAAACAAATCCTCACAAAGGCATTGCTGTTCAGAGGTATTCTTCTGCAGGGAACTACAACGGCCTTTTCGACATTTATTCCAGAGGAGGTGTTCCTAAATGGGAAGATCTGCTGAAATCGTGTGTCAAGTACTTCGCTTATTTCATTTTTCCATGCAAGAATGAAAATGTTCAAATGTTTTATCCTCACTGAACAATATTTTGAGATTTTTTTGGGCAGGTTTTTGATAAGGTCATTTTGCATTTCTTTTATTATAGAAACTCAGTATACTTAACTGCTTACTTAACTAGAATATTTAACCAAGATCCAAAACACACTTCAGAAATAACCCAGTTTGAGAGTGCTTTAACTACCCTGGCTCAATGCTAAGAAAATCTGGGAACTGTAGTTTTGTGAGACATTTAGCCTTCTCTGTGCGAGAGCTCAGATGCCACAATAAACTACAATTCCCAGGGTTCTCCAGCACTGAGCCAAGGCAGTTAATGCAGTGTCAAACTGGATTATTTCTGCAGTGTGTTTTGAACCAAAATATAAGGATACTTAACCAAGTAACCTCTTTTAGCTTGACTGTCTCAAACCTTAAGGAAATGTCATTCATCCATACTTCAATTGATAGTAGAATGGACCTCCTTCTCCTCATGCAACTGATGCCTGATACAGTAGCGTTATGATCATTGCAATAGTGTTAAAATCATCACTAAGTAGTGATTGTGAATACAAAACAATTACAGGTGAGTGAATCTAGGTAACTGTTTCATAGTCACGATCACTACTTAGTCATGATTGTGACATACTGCCACAATCATAACTCTGCTCCAAACCTGCTTTAAATTAGATATGTTGTTTAATAACTTTTTAATGGGGGAGGGAAATATATTGTTTTTATGCTGTATGTTATTTTAATGTTGTAAACCGCCCAGATTGGTTCGCCACAGGGCGGTATATAAATAAGAAATTATTATTATTATTATTATTATTATTATTATTATTATTATTATTATTATATGCTTTACTAGGCATCAGCTGCATGAAAAGGAGATCCATTCTGTCAGTGATCACAGCATGATAGAATGACACTTCATCAGGTTTGGGAGGAGCTGGGCCAGAAGAGGTTACTTAGGGCCTGAACAGACAGGCCAAAATAAAGCTGCTTCTGGTCACTTTGGAGGTATGCTGTTTAAATGACACATGCATGTTAAGAGGCCAGAAGCTGCACCAAAGCTGCACTCCAGTCCTTAGGACTGGAGCATGGCTTTGGTGCAGCTTCCAGCCTTTTAGGACACATACATCACTTAACTAGCATACCTCCAAAGTGATCTGAAGCAGCTTTATTTTGGCCTGTCTGTTCGGGAAAGTGTTTAGGAAAGTTTCTCTTTGGACTTCACCCCTTGAATCCCATGCCTAGTCAATGATGCAAGGTATCTGGGGGTGTTAGTGCCTAAAATGTAACTTTTCCAAGTCCAAGCTCTGGTAATGACAAGCAAGCTTTGCTGAAAGAAATCTGGCTCACCTGCCACCCAAGTGACCACAGAAAGTGGCGTCAAAGAATGTCTCCAGCTATCCTAGTATTGTCTGTTCTGACTGGCAGCACTCTCCTATCACTAGCAACCTCCATTCCCATTCAGCTGGAGACTAGGGATGTAAATCTTTGCTTATTTCACTTTTCTATGCAAGAATGAAAACATTCAAGTTTTATCCTTACTGCGAGATTTCTTTTTTGCAGGTTTTTGATAGGGTTATTTTGCATTTCTTTTATTACAAAATATGTGATTTTTTTTTATTTTGTTGTTTTGTTTTTTGTTTGTTTTGCACCAAAAATGAGATTTGAAAAATGGAGCTTCTTTGGAAAGGGTTGGGGGGGGGGGGGGGTTGGCACAAAAAACAGATTGCTAAGCTATTGCTGATAATGATAAGGAAAGTCCCTGTCCCTTTACTCTCTCACTTTGGTTAAAAATTCCCTCCAAAACTGGCAATTTTTAATGCAGTGTCTCTACTTGTTGAGACTCCCTTTTTTGCTGAGAATGAGAGAACCTGTGAATATTCTTTGCCCTCCTGGATATAGAGGTAGAAGAAAAACAGGTTCTTCTGCATGCAAAGAATGAGCCCTCTGAGCACCCTTTTCTGCTGAAGAGGCAGCTCAAGAGCCTTGACTTGAAATGAATCTGATGCACACCTCAAAACTTTCCCCAGATTCCTCTACAACTGAAAAGGGTTCTGTGCCAAAAGCACGCCATTTTCTTCAAAACCTGGGAAACCAACTTTTTCAAGCTCTGAATTTATCAGCAAGGAAATAACATAGGAAAAATGTGATGAGGGCTGAAGGTTTGAAAACCAGGATCTTTCGGGATTGTTCTCATGGACTGCATCTGCATCCAGTTCGACACCACTTTAACTGCCATGGCTCAAGGCCACGGAATTCTGGGAATTTCAATTTGTTGTGGCACCAGAACAGAGCCATTCCCAGAATTTCACAGCCTTGAGCCATGGCAGCTAAAGTGGTGTAAAACCAGATTATTTCTGCAGTGTGGATGCAGATTTAGAAGATCATAGCCACAAAGCCTGGGTAATTGACTGGCAGATGAAATGAATTCATTTTAGCAATGTAGGAACAGAACCATCTAATGAGGCAGGCAGGCAGTCCACCAGTTAGAAACCCACTTGGATACAGTTTCTAAAGGTGCATCCAGAGCAGGGATTTTCTTGCTGCAGTCTGTTAACTGTCAGCTTGATTGTGTCATTTATTGTTCCTGGATTAGACTTTCTTTTTTCTCCTTTTAGCACTGTGGGCTCAGGATTACCCCAACCATAACAGCAAACAAGCACAAATGTAGCTGTGTCACCTTTTCCCACATCAGCAACTAATGCATTAAGTCTCTCCTATGCACTGTGAATTAGCTGAGGTTTTTTGTTGTTGTTCATTTGTTTATTGAATCCCAGGTGGCTCAGTTGGGGCAAGAACAAAAGAAAAATGTTTTTCTTCTTCATCATCAAATACACAATTGTGTGTGTACAGATTTTTTTTTTTAATGGCAATTTTTACTTTTTGAAAAAACACTAAAATCACCTTTTCTATTGAAAACATATCTTCAAGGGCACCATCTCATTCTGAAGGGGCTTCAGACATGGAAAAGTAAGACGACTTCCAATACAAGGGAACATAAGGAAAACCTTTGTCTTTTGAGTGTTTGAAGGTGCATCTACACTGTAGAAATAATGTAGTCTGACACTACTTTAACTGCCATGCCTCCATCCGACAGAATTTGTAGTTTTGGGAAGTGCCACCACTCTCTGGCAGAGAAGGCTAAACACCTTGTAAAATTGGAAACCGCAAGATTCCATAGGATGGAGCTACAGCACAAAGTGATGTCAAACTGCATTACTTCTACAGTGTAGATGTACTCTGAGTCTACAGTTCCCAGAACCCTTTGCCATTGACCATGCTGGCTGAGGCTACTGGAAGATGAAATCCAAAATATCAGGCTGACCAGATTCCTTGTTATTGTGTACCTGCAAGTCATTTCCGAATTACAGTGACCCTCAGGTGACCCTATCATAGGGTTTTCTTGGCAAGATTTGTTCAGAGGGGGGTTATCTTTGCCTTCCTCTGAGGTGGGGAGAGAGTGTGACTTGCCTAAGGTCACCCAGTAGGTTTCCATTGCTCAATAGGCATTTGAACCCTTGTCTTCAAAGTCATAGTCCAACACTCCCTTGCAAGGATATAATGGATAGAATAAGGGGACCTTACAGGTTGCTGTCCAACCTTAAAAGTGCAGGACAAAAAGCTGAGTGTTTAATGAAATACTAGTTACCATGTAAAGGAACACAGAAATGTCCAGGGGTCCTTATACACTACAAAGTTATAATGTTCTGATCCCACTTTAATTGCTTTGGTTCCACCCTTTGGAACCCTGGGAACTGCAGTTTAGAGAGGGATGTTTAGAATTCTCATCCAGAAACCTCTAATACCAAACTAGAAACTCCAAGATTACACATGGCATGGCCAAGACAGTTAAAGTGGAAACAAGGCCATAATTTTGTAGTGTGAAAGGTGCCCAGGAAAAGAAACTCAGTAGAAGTTAAGAAGGTTGGATCTGTTTGTTACGGTTTTGCTAAATTCCTCCTTTTTCCAATGTAATTTTGCTTCATTCCAACTTTCAGCCAGCTTGTAGTCTTTGTGGAAATCTACAAAGATATTTATTTATTTGGAATATTTGTACCCTGCTCTTCAGCAAGAAAAACTCCAGAGCACATTACAAATGGTTAATTTGACAGTTCCATGCCCTCAGGTTTACAATCCTCTCCACACATTTCTCCTAATTTACATTCTTCGGTATGCATTTTTCCCTATTCTATACATTTTGCAAGATTTTTCTCCAATTGTATCAATAATAGACATATTTTGTATACACTTTTCCTTAAGCTGTGCATTTTTGCATGCATTGTTTTGGTCGGACAGTGGTGTCCTGTGCCAGTTGGGAAGTTCTGGGAGTTGTAAGCCAAAAAAGGAACTTTTCCAAACTCTAGTGTAAACTGCACACAGTAATGCCATACATAGACAAAGCTACTCCACATAGTGACATTTGTTGGACTCCATCACAAGATTATGAAAACATTCATGGCCTGCCCTCTGCAAAAACTGTTGGATTTAAACTACCATCATCCCTACCCAGCTTAGCCCGTGATTGAGTATGATGGGAATTGTAGTTTTAGCAGCATATGGACTCTCCATCCCTATTCCTTGCAGCCAAGGTGGGCAATTGTAGAGGACTAGGGGTCTCAATCAGTATGCCCAAGACACCTTGGAGGCCAAGCCCCACGCCAAAATACATATATTTTTGTCCACAAACATCCTCTAAGGATAAAAAGAGCATTTCCACCTTGTCTTAAGGCCCTCGGGGGTTATTAAGACCCAGGACAAATTCTGTTTATAATAACAGAACACAGAAGTCAACTTCTATTTAGTTCCTGGTTATGAAAAACTTCTCCTGGGACTAAACTGACCCAGGGAGAGACAGCAGAAAATGAACCCATGCCCTCTAGGCAGCAAATGGGAGTGTTTGGGAGCAAGTTGTTTTCTGGTTTTTTAATATATATATTTTTAATAATTGAAATCATAATCCACTGAGAAAAGTTTAAAATTCATGAATACAATATATATCATGGAGCAAATGGGTCAAATCAGAAAACAACATCATTCCCTAAGTTCAGATGTTGAGATAGTGGCAGAGGATGGTTTTCCAAAAAATTAACAAAAGTCAAAAAGTTTGAGGAGAACTGGTTACCCTGTTTGGGGCCAATTTTTGACCCCTGAGATGGCTAGGGGGCCACAAAAATGACACTGTGGGCCCCACCGCACCTACTTTGCCCACCCACGATCTACAGAGCCAGTGTGGTATAGTGGTTTAAGTCCCAGTGACCTAGCTTCAATCTTGTTCTTGTGTACCTTCAACTTGTTTCCAGCTTATGACAACCCCAAGGTGATCCTATCATGGGGTTTTCCTGGCATGATTAGTTTAGAGGTTTGCCATTGTGTTCCCCTAAGGCTGAGAGAATGTGACTCACCAAAGGTCACCCAATGAGGTTTGATGACTGAGCTGGGAATTGTACTCCAACATTCAAACCACTAAGCATGCTGGTTCTCCTAGCTTCAATCTACCCAGCAATAAAGCTCATTCAGTGACCTCTGGGCAAACACCTGGTGCCAATCTAGCCTACCATGTATATATAGTACTTCACAGGGCTGTTGCTGTGAGGAGGTAGGGGAAACCATGTAATGTCCTGAGCTCCCACAAAGAAAAGGTAGAAAAACATTTTAAAATGTGTGTATAACCCCTTTTTTAAAAAAAAATATTTGTTTTGCTTGCTTACTTTCATATCTACTGGATGACAGGAGGAGAGATGGCTAAACCATAACTATTCCCTTTCCCTAGTCAATAAGTGACATGAGAGGAAGCTGTCGGATGCTATCAAGAAAACAGGCAGTGCGGCAACCCCTGTATGACTTTTATCCTAGTATTAATATGCCAGATCTCTTATCAGAGGTTGCATTCCATCCTTGCAGTTCTGTTCGGTGTATACAAGGCAGCATTTTGATCAGCTGAGGATTAAAGAATCATCCGCAGCCTTATGGAATTAAATAAAGAAAAAAAATTACAGGAATCTAGTAAATGGATAGTCGTCTTTTTTTTTAAGTCCCTAAACGGTTGCTCACCTGGGCTAGGTTTTTGGGATCTGCATGGTCCCAATATTGCTAATTTTTCAGGTCAGTTTCCAGAGTGTGTTTGATTCATCCAGTTATGGTTTTAAATAGAAAGATAATCTCCTCCGTGTTGGGTATATTTTTTTTTGTCATGTTTAATCTTCTCAGGCATCAGAACATTTCATTTTGATACTTACTCCCCCTCCTTCCCTGCTCTCTCTCTCTCTCTTTTCACCCTCTCCAGTACATGTATACTGCTTGTGGTTTTGTATCTACAGACAGAGATTGACATTTTGTGGGCCACTGAACCACAGTCAACAAACCATGTACAGCAGATGGCCCAAAGTGGACTTAACTAACCTATAGTGACCACCTGCCCAGAATGACAAGGGGAAAATGAGGTGTCCACAATATGGGACACCACAACGCCTATGTGGCAGGTTGCTTTTGCATCTGGTAAGGAACACACCATCCATGACTCCAAACAGAGTTTGGAAAAGTTGCTTTGGGGAAACAGCAGGCTTGTCTACATGGTCTAAATGAAAAGGTTTTCTCCTGCCCTCGCTGCAACCTGTCTTCATGATACAAGGCCAAAGTCCTTATTTGACTACAGACTATCTTCATGACGAGACCAGTTCTGCATTGAATCTGGGGCACTCCAGCCTTAAACCACATTAAAAAGATTTACCTTTTGCTCTGGAAAATCCAGACCATTCTAGAGTGATGCTGGGCAGCTGTTTATACAACATCTGGTTTTGCTGCCAGCAGGAGTCACTCACTCTGAAGTCACAACAAGGTGCCTGGCCATGTGATCAATGCTGGGCACCTCATTTTCAACTTATGCCAATGAGAATGGTGCCAGGAAGCACAGAAGGATGTTCTGTACATAGCCACCTGGCATCACTCCAGAATGCAAAGGTAATGGGGAGAATTCAAAGGGAAGTCCAGTGCCACAATACTCCAGGAGCAGTCTGGATATTCTGGCTGGTGTCGACCCACCCTTCAAATCACAAAATTACCTCAGTCAGCCTGTCTAGTGGTCAGACTGCAATCAAGTCTTGCACTGGCATAAAACATTTTGGATAATGCATATGTATCAAATTCATTGTGCAATCTGTTATATTATTCGTGTGTGTGTGTGCTCATGTGTGTACATATAGACTTAAATTGTGATTGTCTTTGTGATATTCAATTATAGTTGGCCGCATACAACTCCGAAAGATGTACACAGCAGCAGGGCTAGTGAAAATGAAAACAGGTGACCCCTAGGTTGCCCGTTACAAGGGAAATCTCAGGTGTTGAGGATGAACGATGGGGATGAGTGAGAAAGGCAAGCATGCAAAACATTGCCAAAGGGGCTTTCCACTCCCCAGAGTGAGCTGCCATGCTTTGAAAAGTAATTGTTAAGATCTATTCGAATTTCAGCCAGGATCCAATCTACAGGGAGAAATAATCCATCACGCTGATATGATACCATTGGAGGGCGAGAGCCTTACAGCTTAACAGGATGGACTGTTTACCGAGCTGCAAAGGCATCAGTTTAACTCCTGCTATCCAAGCATTAAATTGAACAACATGGAAGCAAGCATTCTTATTAGGCTGGAGGGAAAAGACCTTTCAGAGCCAGTGGAGGTGGCTTTCCCTGAACTTCTACGGCATTTCTGAGTTGCCCTTTACAATATGGTTTGTGTAGAAATTCTTCTACCCTCCTACCAGACCTTATCCTGGTGTTTTCTTGGCAAGATTTGTTCAGAGAGGGTTTGTCATTGCCGTTTTCTGAGGCTGAGAGTGTGGGACTTGCCCAAGGTCACCCAGTGGGTTTCTATGGCCAAATCAGGATTCGAACCTTGGTCTCCCAGTATCCTAGTTCCAACTTCCAAACCATTATATCACACTGGCCCTCTTTTCTTAGATTTACTTTATGTTACATAAATAGGGAAGAGATGTAGTACTTTATCTAATCCCATAACACTGTTCTTTCATTTGGAAAAAGGATCACTTTTAGTGTGAAAGTAACATTTTAGAGGTATATTGGCAGCAGCAAAGAGTGTATCTGCACTGCACAGTAATAGTACTTTGATACTACTTCATTGTCTTGGCTGCATTCTACATGATACTCACTAGGGTTTGTACTGGGTGAGATAGGATTCTTACCATTACCCTAAACTACAAGCAGCAGAATTTGGCTTAGAGTTCTAAGCACTTTCCTAAACTACAAATCCAAGCATTCTGCAGGACAGAGGCATGACAGTTAATGTGGTAACAAACTACTATAATGATGGAACATAGATACCAGAGCTTGGAAACATTTTCTACTCCTCAACCAGTTTGGGGGATTGGCCATGCCAGCTAGAAGATTCTGGGATTTGTAGTCCAAAAAAAAGGCGCTTAACTCAAGTAGATAAAAAAAAAACCCAGCTTTTATTCCTACTCACATGGCTAGCAGTGGCCATTTTTGAACAGAAACCCCTGGGAATTATAGCATCTTATTTCTAAAGGGTTTTTGTTTTGGTTTGTTTTACAGAAAACAGTAGTTGCTGCTACCAGAAAACACTAGAGAATGAACGAAGGCACAAATAAATAAATACATATTTTCAGAGAAGTATTGTCTGAAAATGTTTGGGTCAAAACTTTTGTTGACATCAGAGAAATGAGGGTCATGCATATGCTAAGGAAGACTGACTCTAAAGAGAAAAACTTTTCACAAGTATGGTGTCCTCAATAAAAGGACAAGAATGGGATGGGAGACTAAGGTGGTTAGGAGTGAAAATTATCCACAATCAAGTTTATGTGAAGTTGAAGGCTTTCATGACCAGCATCTATAGTTCTTTTGTGGCCATGTTCTAGAAGAGTTTATTCCTGATGTTTCGCCTGCATCTGTGGCTGGCATGTTCAGATTTGGGAGAACTGTCACTTAAGCAACTTCAACTAGAGATCTGGCATTGTGCCGATTCTCACTAGTAAAGAAGGAGCAAGCAAAACAGGAATGGTATCCCCTACATACCACATAAATATGCATGTGTGTGGTGTCTTTTTTTGGCAAAATACTATCACTTCTGGAAGGCTTTGAAAAGCCTTTCAGAAACACTGTACATGAAACGCTGGACTTATCTTCCATTAAAAGGAGAGCCAGACTGTGGCTCTCATACTTTGGGGCAATGGATTCATGCTGGCTGGAGGATTCTGAAGTTATTAAGCCAAAATAATTTTTTCAAGCTTTGTTTTTGCCATGCAATAAAAACAGAGGGAAGCCTGACCAACGTAGGGCTTGTTAAGGACAGAAGAGGGAAGTTGGCTCTTCCTTTTCCAGATGGCATCAGCAAAATTTTACTTTCTCAATCATACATTCAGTCATCATGGTGCTGGAGAAAGCCTTATGGCTCATCTAATCCAACCTTCTCTGGGATGCATAACCTCCAAAAATTACAATGCCTTCAGCTGAGGTCTGTCCAGCCTTTTCTGGAAAACCTTTCATGAAGAAAAATTCACCATCTACATAGAGATAATCAATTTTACTGTGAAATCACTCCCATAGTCTCTAGTGTTCAACTTAAATCTACCTTCCTCTAGTTTAAATCCATTAGATCTCATATTATTAACCTGTGGGTGCCCAGAGAGGTTTCTCTTGAAAATCAAAGAGCAGTTTTGGAGAGGCGATTTAAAAAAAAATCAGAATCATAGCAAGAAGATGATCAAACTCCCATTATATACAGGAGAAGATATGCTAATGAATGAATTTGAATTTGAACAAGCCCCCAAATGTGAAGATTCATGTAAATCTGGGATTCTTCACAACAGGGTTACCAATTCTCGAGAAATACATTTATTTATTTATTTCCAATATTTTCTAATATTCTTCCATCTCTAGTCTGGGATCCTACCAGAAATAAGAAGCCAGGGGGCGGGGGAGAAGTAAAGCATTAATAACAGCAAACAACACCAAGCTTTGGAAATCCAAGAGCATCCCTCCATCCTATTTACCCATCCCCATCCCAAAAGTCTCCTGGGAAAATCAAAATGCATTATTTGTGTTATTGCTCTTAATGGCATCCGTACCAGATGTTGGCAATCAGCAACAATACACATCAAACACCTTTCCCCTCATTTCTTAAAAGGACAAGAGAATTTGTGATTAGCACTTCTGGTTATTAGCTCCTTGTGTCTTATCTTCTCCTTTATGGAATGCCTCCTTGACTATGCCTTTTGGAAAATAAATAGCATGGTCAACACATGGCAAGGGAGTTCCATAATTCAGTGAGTACCTGCATGTGATAATGTCCCATTTTCACTATAGATCCAATAGTTGGTCTGAGAAACATTGCTCTTTGCAAAGCTATGCATGTTTACTTGGAAGTCAGTCCCACTAAGGTGCATCTACACTGCAGAATTAATTTAGTTTAACACCACTTTAACTGCCATGCCTCCTTTCTATAGACTCCTGGGATGGGTAGTCTGGTGAAGCACCAGCACTCTTTGTCAGAGAAGGCTAAAGATTTTGTAAAACTACAAATCCCAGGATTCCCTGGGATGGAGCTACTGCACTTAAAAGTGGTGTCAAACTGCATTATTTCTACATTGTAGATGCACCTTCAGTTCTGTATGTGCAATGGGGCCTCTTCTCCACATGAGGATCTTTGTTTATTTCATTCTTCTAGATGAAAATAAGAAAATTCAAAGATGTTCTACTTGCTAGATGAAATTTGGGGGGGGGCAGGAGGAGGAGGAAGAGGAGGAAAAATTATAGCACAGTTAACTCCCCCCCCCCCCAGGAATATCTCAACATGGCATGATACTCCAGTTCATCAAGGATGAGCAGAATTATGGGTTTTACATCCTAAACAAAACCAGAAATTAAATGGGTTTCTAGATGCAGAACCTGGCATGCCCAATGTTGTGCAAAAATGTATCCTCTTTTGTCCTCATGCTTGTGATAATGCATACGTGATAATGCATAAGAGTGGGTAAAAATGGCCCTCAGAGCCATTGGGGGGCCCACAAATTTGTGGATTTAAGTATACAAATGCCTCACTCCCTAGGGTTGATTTCTAGTTTATTTCTTTACTGAAAAAAAATTCTTCTAGGCCTAAAACTCTGCAAAAGTATCCCGCATACCCTCTATGAGGAATGAAAGGGGTTTTGATTTTTTTTTCCAAAGAAAGAAGTTCCTATTTAAAAATTATATCAAAGGTTGGGTTTACAGCAAAGGAGGCAGCCCTCTCAAGAGCCACAGGGGATCAGTATCACCTGCCAACCCATAGTAGTTGCACACCTCTTACTTGTTGTGCACTAGCCTGGTCCTACTAGCCTGGTCTTTCTCCTACACAGCGTCCACAGCAACACTGGATTTTACACAATGCCTGGGATGGCTAGCCCTGGACTGCACTTGGTTCAAAATGAAGACAAGATGGAAGCTGAAATACATGCCCCGAGGTAAGTCAGGACTTTCTGCTTAGTATTCAAGTCAAAGGCAATTGGGACACAGGACGTTTATTTTGGTTCTTGCCTTGTATGCTCTTTTCTGAGCATAGGAGAAAAGGGGCTCAGCACCCGGATAAATCATGCCAGGTCTTTCCCATGCAAAAACCGTTTTCCCGGGGGAGGCATACAACTTCTTATGCAATTATCATTGTCAGAACTTCCAACAGAACATTTTCCCACAGGGCTGTATGCCTCATCCTTACTTCCTCCCTGAAAAGGGCATTTTATTAGGCTGACATGCTTATCCAGGTGATGAAATAAGCTGCGCAGCAGAGAGACAGTGCTTGGGAAAGTTACTTTTTTCGACTATAGTTTGGAGGATAGAACTGAAGTGCACAAATGGGCAGTGGGGTTTAGGGGCTACTCAAGCAGGCAAGGAAGCCTTTACATGACAGATTCCACATGCATATCAGAACTTAAATGAGCATCTGATATCCTGCATTGGAAGATGTATCATAAAGTTTTGCACAGATGGAATTATAAAAGGTCTCCCAGCTCACCAATATCAGTGTTCCTGGCTGCTGTAGCTTCTGCTCCATGGCCATTTAGTAGCCACTTGATAGTGGAGGGCATCAGGGAAGAAGTGTCTGACTATGTCCCTAAAATTAAATGCAGAATGCTGACCATCATTCTTGGACAACCAAAATGGTGAAGATCTGAAAACATGCCTTATGAGGGAGCTGGGGAAGCCTGGGGAAGTGAAGGTTAAGAGGTGACATGAAAGCCCTGCTTAAATATTTGAAGGGATGTCATGTTGAAGATGCAGAATCTTGTTTTCTGTTGCTCCACAGACTAGGACAGGGAACAACAGATCCAAAGTAGAAGAGATTCCACCTAAACATGAGGGAAAACTTCCTGACAGTAAGAGCTGTTTGACAGTGGAACACACTCCCTCGGAGGGTGGTGGAGCCTCCCTCTGTGGAAATTTTTAAACAGAGGCTGGATGGCTATCAGTCAGGAGTGCTTTGACTGTGTCTTCCTGTATGGCAAAAGGGGCTTGGACTGGATGACCTTTGGGGTCTTTTCCAACTCTGTGATCCTATGATCTACCAGGACCAACAGCAGTGTTTCAAAAGTTTTGGCAGATTATGGCCCTATACAGATTGACACTTTGGGCTGGCATGGGGAAGGAGTCAAGGAATACTGTCCTCATGATGTACACCCTGACTCCACCTTCAGGGTGCTGTGATGCCATGCACTGCTCCACATGGCACACAGTGTCACTGTGCTCCCCTGGCTCTGTATCCATACAATGCAGTGCCAAAGGAGCACCACATAGCTGCGCCCTTTCCAGAGCGCAAAAAGGAATCTCTTCTTGTGGCTCCTTTTTGCACCCTGGAAAGGCCGGATCGGGGCCACAGCATGAGGTTGCCATGGCCCCAATCTGGATAGGAAAGGGGCGACTGCAGGCTGCCCTTTTGGGGCTGTATGTACACCTCCTATGTCTTCTTTTTTTGTCTGATTATAAAGACATAGCCAGATGCTTGCCATCATTCTCCATTGGCCACAAAATGGCCACGGAGTGGAGACTGCAGCAGCTAAAAGGTGAGTTTTGGAATTTGAACCCTGGTCTCCAGATTCATAATACAACACTCAAACCACTACATTAAGCTGGCTCTTGAGAAGAACAAGAGAACTCCACAACAACAAGCCAAAAAACAGGGGGACCTAAGTTGCACTTACAATGGTATCAGTATAATATAAGCCATCATAAACCACTATTTAGATAGCAGTCAAGACTCTGGACTGGAGAGTTCCTTAAAATTTCACCTCAAGCAAAATATGGAGTGAACATGAGGATTCCCACTCCCAGGGGAAATATATGAGCTGTACTGCTGTTGGGAACAGTTCTATTTTGGATTTCAACACCCAGAATCCAAGCCATTTTAGCCATGCAAGTGATGGATATGGGGAAATGTAGTTTAAAAAAACCTTTCCTAGATGACTTAGACTAGCAATAGTTCACCTTTGTGTGATTGTGCATGAGAGTTCTCTGCATTTGGGGCTAAAGAGTATGGAGAGAAAGTTTTGTTTAAACCCAGCTTGCCACTGTGTTTTGTTACTGAGGAAAACTCAAAATTAATTTGCTGGTCCCCCTTGGATGATACATTTGAATGTAGGGTGCAGTGGACTGGAAAATGTGATGGGGAAAGACAACACCATTGGGAAAGCTGCCCTCTTTTTTTTTTTTTTAATGGCATTAGCGATTACATCGGAGAGAAGATAATTCCCAACAGACTATTTGTTGTATCCAAAAAAAAAAAAAATAGATTTCTGCCTTAAGTCTCAAGAGGTACAATCTAATAGTCCATTTCAAAACTTGACCACCACTTTGACATGTTGAGCTGAGCCCAAAATGTTTTAATGTGAATCTATACATTTCTCCATTTCTGTTCGTGCCCAAAGTCCACAGAGTGAGTGAGTAGGAGGATATCTAGCTCCATTAAAGATGATTAGATTTTTGCCACTGACTTCAATGAGCACAATCCATTGTACCAATTACCGTCTGAAAATTATCACTGCAGTAACCATAGCATTTGTACCTTAAATGCAATGTAGCTGGAGGAATAATGTGTGCTGTCGCTCTGGTGTTTTGCTTCAATGGTAAGTTTCACAGTGTTAACGTTTGCTATCTAATGGACTGAAAGGTTCTTCCCAGCTCATAAATGGATGTTGATTCTTTTTTCCCTCCCTCCTTTCCTCCCTTTTTATTTATTTATTTTTAAAGCGGTCTCTTTAGACTATTTTTGACCTGTAATTGCCAACATCTGTTCAGGATAATCATCTACAGGAACCATCATGCACAGGGTTGTTTTGCCATCTCCTCTACCTTGCCATGCAGGTCAAATATGTTAAACACGAAGGCAGAATGGGACCTGTCCATAGATACGCCAAGGGCATGTTTATTTTCCCCATCAATTTGCTTTCAGAGAAAACTCCTTTGTCAATTTGAGTAGAAAAAGAGAGAAAGAGAGAAAGAATAGCATCCATAACTAAATATCTTTAGCACTGAGAAAGACAACAGGAGATGCATTCAAATTCTACTAAAAGGAGGAAATGGGAGAAGGTGGGGAAAGGATATGACCCCCAGGATACTCTTCTTTACAACCAAGGAGCTACTTGTCACTCAGTTGTAGTGATGGGGCTTGTGTTGAATACTTTTCTAGTGGATTGAGCCCATATTCAACACAAACCTGCACTGCTGATTTGGACCAAAATTACATCAGATCGAATGATAATGATGAAGAAGGGCAAGATGAATCCTTCCCAGTTCCTTACTTGCTTTTCTCCCAGCCATAAATGGTATTTAATTTGAGTTTAGCTTACAGATTGGCCAGATAAGTACTGCCAAATTTACTTGAGTAACTATTATTATTAATTTTTTTGGGGGGGGAATTGTGTGTTATTCTTGTTTTATGTTTTTATACACTGTAATTTACCCCAAGCAGTTCTCATACTGGAGATCGCTTTTAAAAACATCTAAATTTAGTCTTCCAACTACCCACATTTGAAATGTCTGACTTATTCCCAGGATGTATGAAAACAGGGATGAGAGGATGGACACGTTAGAAGCCCACAACAAAAGAAAGCTAGGAGGGTTCGGGGGAAACATATGAAAAAGTATTCTATTGACAGGTCCCCATTCCTTACACTCATCCATTCCCAAGTTAGGAGCCGATCATAGTTAAAGCCACGTTCTACTGACAGCCATTTTGCTACAGGGAATGGTGTGGAAGCTTTGCTGAGTGCAGTGGCCCAAGTGTTTAACCTGGTATTGTTCTTTTCACCTGAAACGACTGAGATTGTTTTCAGCGCCCGGAGAACTCTGAACGTTCGTAAGGCTGATACATTGCCCAGGTCCACAAATTCAGTTATGTATCTGCAAACAAGGGAAAGTCACAGACAAGAAGAAGACCGTGACAAGAACGTCAGCAAAGTAATGACAACAGAAGAGAGAAAAACAAGAGAAAGAAGGGAGTGGGGGTGAGGAGGTTGGGGACAGGAAAAAAAGTCACTTGTAGCTGAGAACAGATATGCAAGAGTCCGGGATTCTCTTACCTGGAATGTACGCAATTGTTTTTAAATCTCTCCATACCCTGAAATTCCAAAGTATGGAGATTTTACCTAGTTTTGTAAATCCTCCTACAAACCTGTTGGATTAAACCACAGTTATTTGGAAATACAAATCATGGAAAACACACATACCACTGGAGACTGCATGAACATTGGGTTGTCTGATTCAACTCAGGGTGGTGGGCTTGTACCTCCTACCTTCACAAAATGCCTTCAAAAGAGCCTCTCTAGCATGTCATTAACCCAAAGTTTTGTGCATGGTATATCTTTCTGGGTCATGTTCTTGGGCTTGTGGTCAAGCCATGCACAGAACACCAGCCTGGTCTATTAGCCATCACAATGTAGCATTATTCATTTTTAAATTCCATTTATATTCCAGTTTTTCTTCCACAGTGCAAATCATTATAGAAAAGGTTTTCAAGGTGTCCTCCCATCCAGATATAAATTTGTCCTAAACCTATTTAGCTTAAGCCTTTGAATATATTGACAACCCCTGTTGAAATCAGAGGGCATCGTGGGAAATCACCAGTATTCTGCGCCACCTATGGAAGAATTATGAGGCAGTCTTTGTTTGAATAGCTTTTCATGTACCAGCGGAAACAAATTGTGCTCCAATCCTATCCCTTTGTGTATACTGTGCATATAAGGATACATCTGCACTGTAGATATAATGCAGTTTGATACCACTTTTACAATTTTGACTCCATCCTGCTGAATCCTGGGATTTGTAGTTTGACGAGGCCCAGTGGTTTTCGGCAGAGAGGGTTAAAGACCTTGTAAAACTACAAATCCCAGAAAGCCATAGGATAGAGCTATAACACTTAAAGTGGTGTCAAACTGCATTATTCCTACAGTGTAGATGAGCTACGCTTAAGTGCCTTCTGCTAGTGATGTAAAGCTTTCCTTATTTCATTCTTGCATGAAATGAGCAAACTAGTTTCAGAAGTTTTCTCCTCACTGATTCAAATCATCAAGTTTCTGTGCATTTTTTCTATTTTTTTAATTTGCACTTTTTTTGGCAAAACGAATCTTTTATGCAAAACCCCTCCACAGCCAACAACCTTATTTTGCTACAAAAAATGTGCATTTTGCACAGAATATACTGTTTTTTAGAGAAAATGTTGGGGATTTTGTACAACATTGTTGTTATTATTTGCACAAGTGATTTTTCTGCAAAGAAAAAGTTCTCCAAAATCTTGAAAATTACACAATAGTTGACAGTTTCCTTGACAGCTTCTCTTTATATATCAAAATTTCCTTTCTTGTCAAGGGCAAGAGATTTTGCAAGTATCCTTTAAGTCCCTGTCCTCCAGATATCAAAGGCCAAGTTATATTAATTGCATTATGTTTGTTACATCTAAGCATGGTGCCTGCCCTGTAAACTCTAGTCTTCAACTGTGCAAGAGATCTTAGCCCTGGGAAAGATAGTCAACATGACAGCAAAACCTTCAGCTATCCCCACTACAAAGCTATTGAGGTTAGGGTGGCCACTTGCTTTCAGAGTGCATTGATTGAAAAAGCGCAGAAAGTTCTCTTCCATATCCGAGAACACGCTAGAGAGCTACAAGTGCTACTACCTGCTCTGAGTTCACTGTGTTCCCCAATGAGTATCCCAGGTTCACAGAGTGCTTGGACTTGTTCCCAGCAAGAGTCACAAGACACTGATGAAAACACATTGACCAACTATTAAGAGACTTCTAAGGAGGCAGGCTGAGCATCCTTCTTGGTGGTAATTTTAAGACTGTGCTATATTAACTGCCAAAGCTCATTCTTTTAGACGAAGCCCCATCCGAATCTGTGTATCTGCTGAAAGGGGGTGCAGAAAAAGAAGGGGAGATACAGGCCTTGCTCTTTAGGGCCAAACCTGTGGAGTAGTATGACGTTAAGGGCTTTGCTAAGAATTCCACAACTGTGGTGATGTCAGGCATTGTGGGATCTCAAAGGCCTAACTCCATACAAACAAATGTGGGCTCATAGAATCAGCAGAATGTGCATAAAGGTTGAATCACCAACCTCCCCTTGAATGAGTGGGTCTACTTTAGTTGGAACCAGTGGGGTCACTAGAATTGGTGTCAGCCAGTGTGCACAGGAAAAGTTCCTTACCCTCTCCCACTGGCCTGGCAATTGGCACATTTCTTGCCTTTCCTTGTGTATCACCTTCAAAGTCCTGTCTGCATTAACCAGGATACTCCAGGGTCAACCTGGAGTATTCTGGCCCTGGAGTTGCCCCGACCATCCCAGTTACAAAAAGCCCCCTGTTTGATGCTGGGCGACTGTTCTCATGTGGTTCTTATTGTGCCACCTGGTGCACTGGTGCATACCCAGGAACATATCAACTTTGTTAACTGAGGTATACCTGCATGATTCTCCTTCTCCCCACTTTTATCCTTACAACAAGCATGTGAGATAGATCAGGTTAAGAGAGATGGAAGAGCTCAAAGTCACCCAATGAGTTCAATGCCTTAGGGGGCACTAGAGCTTGGATAGCCAAAGTCCACTTCTCCAACCTAACAGTTATAGCACACAGGGCCTGACATTAAGCAACTTGTTCAGCAGGAGTCCACAAACCCTATCCATCTGAGGTGACTCTCATAGAAAGTTAAGGTTAAGCTGAGTCAATCAGGGAGCTGATCTAAACTGGCCAGAATACTTCAGGCTGCTCTCAGAGTGTTCTGGTCCTGGAGTTGCCCCAAATTCCCCCCATACGTTCACTCTCTGGAGTAATGCCAGCTAGCGGTCTACACATGTGTGCTGCTGGACCACCTAGCGCCACCACTGATGGGACACGTTATTCCCTCTGAGGTCAGAAATGAGATGCTCAGCATCCATCACATGGCTGGATGCCTTGTTGTGGATTCAGATGAACTTACGTGTGCCAATAGTGGCAGCACTGGGTGGCACAGCAGGATGTGTGTGTAACAGTCGCCTGGCATAGTTCCAGAGTGCTCTGGATTTTCCTTCAAAATACAGAGCAAGAGGTGAGATTTTTCATTTGGATTTAGCCAGGGATAGGCAAATTCGATGAGGAACTGGCCTTCCCTTATGAAGACAGCATGCAGTTGAATTGGGGCTTTGTCCCCACATCGTGTAGACAGGTCATGGTGGGAGTGTAATTGGCCTGTGTAGATATGCCCTAAGTTTCATTTTATGCACCATTACCTGGGAGCAAGTCCCATTAAATTCTATGAGGCGTTGTTCTAAGTAAACATGCTGATGTCTGCAGTGTAAATGTTACAGACAGTTGCAAAAAGGTGCACCAAATCCTATCCTGAGCTTTGGGGAACTCATCAGTGCAAAGGGTCGCAAGTTGCTTCTAATGAAAACAAACAAGGCACATTGGTGGCACCGACAGTTTTGACTGTCAGATAAAAGAAAATCCTTGAAAGTGTGACCATAGTAGGTTAAGAAATCCAATGGGAAGAGAAAGTGTTAGATTTCATTGGCATTTAGCCATACACTTGATAGGCCTAGAGGATATCCTAACATTTGGAGTCGGCAACCCTTCATGTGGCCTGATTAACACAGTAGGTTTCAACTGCCACTGCAGCGAAGTTAATGAGACCTTGCCATTAATTCCTGATGGAACCAGCATTTAGCTTAACAAATGTACTGCCTGATAATGGCCCAATTAATCCAAGCAACTGTTATGTGGGATGGGCTATGCAGATCTAAAGGTTTTATAATAATCTATGAGCATTTCTTGACTTTCAGACTTAGTGTACATGCAAGCCTGTAGCTGAGGGTGGAACATCACTGGATAAAATGGAGATCCCATGTTGAATACCTCCTCCGTCTCTGTAATGTCAAGGGATGCACCTACACTGTAGAAATAATGCAGTTTGACACCATTTTACATGTCATGGCTCCATCCTACAGAATTCTGGGGTCTGTAGTTTTTCAAGGCACCAGTATGCTTTGGCAGAGAAGGCCAAAGAACTTGTAAAACTACAAATCCCAGAATTCCATAGGATGGTGCTACAGTCAAACTGCATTATTTCTACAGTGTAGATGCAGCCTAGGACAGGCCAACCTCTCCCATGTCCTGCCATCATTATGGTTCGCAATGGCTGCTGTTAGTCAGGAGCTGGTGAAGCAACCCATTACAACTGAAAGAGAGGGGAGCTGGATAAGGGGACATCATTTTTAGCAGTTGTTGTTTGCCTTCAAGTCATTTTTGACATTTGCCGACCCTAAGGTGAACCTATCATGGGGGTTTCTTGGAAAGATTTGTTCGGAGGTGGTTTGCATTGCCTTCCTCTGAGGCTGAGAGAGTGTGACTTGCCCAAGGTCACTCGGAGAGTGGGAACTGAACCCTGGTCTCCAGAGTTGTAGTCCAACACTCAAACCACTATGCCATGCTGGCTCTCATTTTAGCAGTAGCTCTGTGTCTTTAGCAATGTGCTCTAGTGTTATGCCACTTTCTACCATTTCCTATTTCTTGTTATGATTTTGTGTGTGTACACACACACACAGTATTTTAACTGGAGTTCTGTAGACTATACAGGGACGGCTAAGGAAATCAAGCAAGTGGTTTTATTTGACAGTCTCCTAAATCAGTGGCAGTTTAAGACTAGCCTGGTGCTGGTATTGTTGGGTAATGGGGCATGTTCAAATTAGTGTCCCTTTTTGCAGTGTGTGCTATTGTGATCCTACCTACAGCAATAGATAGCACAGTTTCATAAAGGGAGCCGACTTGCCACTTTATTCTTATTGCTGTTGCTGTTATCACTGGTAGATAGCACTGCAACTACTGTACTGTTATTCTCCTTGCTACAAGGAGAAGGATTTTGATTAGTAAATACTGTAGAGGATTTCCCCACACCTTATTTTTATATGCATATAAAACATGAAATTTAAAACTTCCTTATGACAAGACTATTCAAATGGAGGAGTTCTTTGTGGGAATCTTGTGCCTTTTTGGTCAATAATTGCATGTCCTTTCATGCTTAATGTGAATGTGTGCTGAGCTACAGAAAGGGAAAAGACACTTATTCTGTACAGAGACTTTTTGCATCAATTATGGTATGGAAATTATAGTAGAGGTAAAAGTGCTCAGCACCTTCCTATTGCGTTGGAAGTAAGAGTTCTCACAGAGGCTGGGGAATCCTTGGTGCACTGCTGTGTTGGAACAACCTGTTTCAACAGAAACTGAGATAATGGCAAGATTCCTTCCCCCTGTCAACCCTGTTTGGTTCTGACTTGTTCTTTGAACCTAGTTCCTGGACTCATGGGGTTAGAGTATGAAGCCAATTTACAAATCTTAAGGAAAGAAGGGATGTTTAGCCTGGAGAAGAGAAGGTTAAGAGGTGATGATAGCCCTGTTTAAATATTTGAAGGGATGTCATACTGAGGAGGGAGCAAGCTTGTTTTCTGCTGTTCCAGAGAACAGGACCCAGAACAACGGATGCAAGCTCCAGAAACAGAGATTCCACCTCAACATTAGGAGGAACTTCCTGACAGTAGGGGCTGTTCAACAGCGGAACACTTCCTCGGCGTGGGGTGGAGTCTCCCTCCTTGGAGGTCTTTAAGAAGAGGCTGGCTGGTCATCTGTTGGGGATGCTTTGATTGAGAGTTCCTGGATGGCAGAATGGAGTTGGACTGGATGGCCCTTGTGGGCTCTTCCAAATCTACGATTCTATGATTCTATGCCGTCCCTGCATACTTAGGGTTGCCAGATGAAAAAAGGGACAAGCTCCTCTACGTTGTGTAGTAGTTGGTTGAAGATGGAATTTCAGCAGGCGTTTCACATAACCATTAAAGGAGGTGGCAACCTTGTCCTTCCTTTCATCTGGCAACCCTACCCTCAACAGAAGCAAGATCTAGTAGCACTCATAACAGTGAGGTGGACTTGAGTCGATTGGCACGGACTTGATGCGGAGTCAAGCCTCTTCAATGACTCGACCTGGACTCAACTCAGCAATAAATGACACACTGACTCAACTCAACTTGAGATTTGTATATTTTTAGCAACCTGGAGTAAAAGACTGGAGACATGGGGCAAAAGACTGGAATACATCACTACTCATAACACCCCCCTCCAAAAAAAGATTAATATCCTTAGTCTGCATGTTTAAGATATGCCTTGTTCCAGTCAAACAGGTGTGATCCAGTCACACGATTCACAGGAGTTCAGGGATTTTGTGAAGGGTGCAAAAAGTTCCTTAAACTCTGCAGAAACTCTGGGAAAACTCAGTGCTCTAAGGTCCCTTACACCTAGGATCTTCCTGTAGCAGAAGGTCATCTGCTAAAGACATAGGAAAGGGCACAGCCTCCAAACTTTGTAAGAAAGTGCACTTAATTTTAAAAATAGCATGTGGGGTTTGCTTTTTTCCTTTATGCACGTACCCGCTCACAACACTCACTGTGAAAACTGCGTCCAGGCTATAAAAGCTCATTTTGTCCTTTTGAAGACGGTGGGCATTAAAGCTTATGGCACCCTTACTTAAGTGGTTGCCAGAACCACTGCCAAGAAGTATTTAAAAGGGAATTGACAGGCCTTTTTTTAAAAAAAAGCCAAGGCAAATGGCCTGGTTGTCGTGGCAATGCCCTTTCCCATACCGTTTCTTTCCCTTTTCTTTCTAAATGTCTTTTCAGTACAATTACTTTCCTTTCTTTCACCTACTGACCACCACCCCCTCTTTTGCTAGAGCTTTCTTTGACTTTCTTAGGTTGCGGTGTCTTTTGCTCTTTGCTTTGGATGCTCCTATTTCAGTTCCCGTTGGCCGGCCAAGTCAGCAGCTGTCCTGAATAGAGTGCCTTTGTTTTATTTACTGGAGGGGATGGGCAGACTTTGAGCTGGATAATTAAGAATTTGCTTTGAACCGAAGCTCTGAGGTTGCAAGCGAGCCTGCTGCCAGCAAGGCAACCATCTTGCCAAAGGACCAAGCAGGCAGTCCACCTAATAGGCAAGTCGGAGCATTGCCAGAAGCCACCGACAGACAGGGAGAGGGGGGAAAAATGACCCAACTCTGCTGTGAGACATCCAGGCCAGTGGCACATTCTGAGTCTAATTGGGACAGGAGCCACATGGGCCTCCCTTGTCTCGTGCTGGGCTAGCCCTTGCTATGATGGTGCCAAACTTCTGCAAAAGGCATACAGCTGCATGATGTCTCTGTGTGGTTTTTATCAAGTGCTCCACAGCTTCAAAAGCATTAAGACGGGAGCAAAATGCTAGAGCTTAGAACCTATCTACCATGCACTGGTGGCCTATGGTCTGAGCAGAGGGTCCTCCTCACCAGGCTATTTTGGGCTGAGATACACCCTACATTCCTGGCTTTGCTATCCTTAATTTTCTAGGATTGCCAGACTGAAAATAGGAAAAAGGTCTTCTTTAACTGTGTCTGAAATGTGTGTACCTTCAATCTGCCTGTCGACTTATGGTGATCCTATTAATTTTACCGGGTTTTCTTAGGAAAGGAAACCTCAGAATTGGTATTGTCAGGACCTTCCTCTGAAATCTAGTGTATAACGCCTTGTAGCACTTAGCAAGCAATGGCACTCAACATTTCTATACTGCTTCATAGTTAAATAAGAACTCTATAAGTAGTTTACACGGTATTAGCTGATTGCCTCCAACAAGCTGGGTACTCATTTTACAAACCTGTGAAAAGATGGAAGGCTGAGTCAACCTGCGGGTTCAAACTCACAACACTGTGGCTGCAGTATCAGCATTCAACCACTGCACCAACAGGGCTCCCTTGTATTGCTTAGCAGTCTCTCATTCAAGTGCTAATCTGGTGCCTTCAGGGTATCTGGACCCTAACAAGGGCCCTATACCTTTTACAATTATGTAGATGAGGGAATTCCAGCAGGTGTTGCTTGTCACACAACCAAGTAATAAGTAATACTTGCTGAAATTCCCTCTTCTACACATCTATTAATGGTATGTGTGTTTTTACATGGGCAAGACAGTGAAGGAGGAGTGTGTGATCTTCCACAGGTTGTCAGACTGCAGCTCCCAATATTTGTCATCATTAGCTGAACAGGCTGGGGCTGATGGGAGTTTTAGTCCAAAACCACCTGAAAGGTTGCATCCCCCCCCCTCTCTTCCTAGGTTATCATGGTAGGACCATAATAGCACTGGTCAAGATCTAATAGGCTATCAGGATACCAGATAAAGTGTAGGCAATGGTGTTGCATTGGCTGAAAGTATGTACCGTGGCCACAGGCATGGTAATGGAAAAGGGACAGCAGAGAAAACTGTCTCCACCAGGAGATAAAGCTGACCTGCTGCCACTATGCCCTGCTCAAAAAAACTGACTCAGATGAGAATAATGGGCCCCTGTGTTGACCTAAGTCACCAACAGGATTCCAGCTTCTTAATCTCTTACCAGTGGCATACCTAGTATATTTCACACATACCTCCTCCTCTCTTCAACAACCTTTTCTGGGTCTGGCAAAGTCACTGGTCAGATGGGGAAGAAGGCAACTCTCTTATGCGCTTTGAGGGTATGATCCAGATGTTGCTGGTCTGCAATTCCCAGCTGCCCTGACCAGCATAGCTAATAGTAAGGAATGCTAGGACCTGCAGTCCAACAATGGCTGGAAGAATACCTGATGTGCACCCCTGCTTTACAGTGTCACCTAATATAATTCTTGGCTGGTCTTTCAAATAATTTAGACAGATGCAGACTAAAATGGCTATTTTCCAATCATATTAAGCAGTTAGGGGATTCCATTTCAACAAAGATTGTTTGCAAAACTGGATGAAATCCAACCTATATACTTGAAAGAATTTCACCCCAGTCTCCTTGGTTCTGTATTAAAGCACAGGAGAGTCGGGGGAAGGCAATAGTAGCAGAAAATACCAACACTGATCTATGCACAAGAAGAAGAAAAAGAAGTACTTACGCCATGACAATAACACAAAAATCCAGCCAGTTCCATGGATCCCGAAGGAAGGTGAACTCTGTCATACAAAACCCTCTCGCCAAGATTTTTATCATTGATTCAAATGTGTAAATGCCAGTGAAAGTGTATCTGCAAGGGGTTAAAAGGTCCAAGAATAAATAAGAGTATTAGAAGGTGGCAGAGAATAAGAGAGGTCTTTGGGTTTGTAGCTATCATTTCAGCAACAAGTGAATACTTCGCATGTGTGAAATGGCCACCAGGAGCTCAAATGAATCCAGGATTTCATTTAAATCACCCAAAGGCTGCATGCAGCCCTCCAGTTTACTTTTTCTTACAGTCCCCAGACTTGGCCCAGACCACCCCAAAGCCTGCGTAAACTCCCCACTTGGATCATAGGCCTTGTCTGCATGGCCTGTTTCACATCCATTCTGGCACTGTTCTGTTTGGACAGCACACAGCCAAAGCTCTGGGTCTGATGCAGGCAGTCTGTCTGCATGTCTTGCACCAGATCACGGCAAAACAATGTTAAAACATGTTTTTTTAAACTTACCTGTTGCTCAAGACCTGAGGACCTGGTGCTCTCTGTTTCTGTGGCACAGTGGCCATCTGCACAGATGTACCACTGGGCTACTTTACACGTCTGCCACCACTGTGGGTCATTCGTTTTGAGGTCAAAATGAGGTGCCCAGCATATGACTGTCACTGGGTGTCATGTTCTAACCTCAGATACAAGTGACCCAAGGTGGCAGCAGATGCAGTGGACAGTCCAGCAGGACAGCTGTACAAAAAGTTGCCACATTGTGGATCAGGTAAAGGGGAGGAAATGGGGCAACTGCAGGGCCAAGATATTCCTGGTTTCCTCTGGATTATCCTGGCCAGTGCAGACAAGGCCATATTCAATTTAAAACCAGTGAATCACTCCTATTAAAAGCCCAACTTTTTCCTCCCCATCCCATCCAAAATCTCTGGACAAACTAGGAGGCTACAGCAAAAACGTAGCCAAGTTTTCACCACAAAATGGCACAAGAATGGACTTTTGGACTTTTTGAATATGCTCACCCCAATTTAAATCTCTAGACCTTGCCTCAAAATACAGCACTTTCCAATAGACATAGTTCACACATGCTCCTACAAGCTGGATGTATATGCATGCGTGGAATAGGTTTCAAATACCACTTCTGGGCTTGGATCCATTCACCAGGGGAAGGAACATGCATTGCATCCTGCTCATTCTTGCACTAGGTTTATTCTGAAGCTGCCCTTTGTATCCAAACACATGTACATAATGTAAGAGGTGGATGCCTAACAGCTGTGAGATGGGGGGATAGTGAAGACAAGTGAGAACACTGACATCCAGAGGAAGGCTATCACACCCATATGGAGGCAACCCACAGATTTTAGATTGTACTTTCAGTGCCTGGTTACCTGACAATTTTCCATTCAAACTACTCCATGTATTCGGTCCAGACAACCATGCCACAGAAATTAAAAAACAAACAAACAAACTGAGGGTTACTACTAGTCCACTTGAGCAGAAATAAAATGCCGTGAGACAAGATATCTCTGTAATGATTCCCCATCTGTGGAACTCTCTCCCAAGAGACAGCAGACTGGATTGATTTCTACTGAGCTTTGAACTGGCAGCCAAGACTATACTGCCTTCCACAGCCTATAGTCATTAAACCTAGGGTGGATTTTCTGATCATTTTGATTATTGTTACTGTTTCTAAAAATCTGTTTCAGTCTGTTCTGAGGGATGTTCTCACTTGTTTTTTCTGTTCTTATTTACTGTGTATTGCCTTGGGAGCTCTTACTAGCTCAGCGGTGATAAGCAAATACATTTGCTGGGATTGGGGCACAGGACCATCATGAAAGTGGAAAAACTGCAAAAAATTTTTTTTAAAAAAACTAACTTTATTTTTTTTTACCTGTGTGAAAACCTCTCTATGAATTTACTGGGTCCTCCAATGCAACTCTGTGGTCAACATCAACTAGAAGTTGAACGTAGAATTGTGCTGGAGGATGTACATCTCAGGCATGATTTTATGGGTTGATCCATTCCCCAGGAAGTAGATACAGAAGTGATACTTCAACTAGCCAAGAACTCCTTCATAGCAGCTTTTGTTCCACTTCTCTGCTATAATCAAGTCAACACTACACAAATTTTCACAGCCCTGTAACATAATGTCATCCTAGGCCAGGTATTAATCCAGAGTACCACGCTAGAACAGTCTCCCTAAACACGATGTCCTCTAGATGCTTTGCACCACAATCTTATCAGTCCCAACAACCACGACCATTGGTCAGGAGGTGTGGCAGTTGCTGTCCAAAATGTTTGGAGTACACCAAGGCTGGGGAGAGATGTTCTAGAGCAGTGATTCCTAGATTTTGGTTCTCCAAGTGTTTTGGAGATCAACTCCCAGAAGCCCTAGCTGACTTGGCCAACAGCCAGGAATTCTAGAAGCTGAAGTCTAAAACATCTGGAGGACCAAATTTTGGGAATCATTGTTCTAGACTCAGAGCAATAGCTCTCAGCCTTTGGTCTTCCTCCCTCAGAGGGAGCGATCAGGCAGACCCAGCTCCATCGGGGACAGCCTGAAGGACGAGACTTCTCCCTCCTTTAACTGTCACCTTGTATTTTGTATTGTATTGTATTGCAATTTTTACTGTACACCACTATGATCATTGTGGAATAGTGGTCTATAAATAAAAAG
>NC_056527.1:8540601-8565993 GCF_019175285.1 Sceloporus undulatus | reverse complement strand
TATTATTATTATTATTATTATTATTATTATTATTATTATTATTATTATTATTCCAGGTTTTTTTGGGAGATGAAATCTGAAATTTCTTGGGTTGGGAGCAAAAATTCAAAAGTACCGCCCTGGAAGTTCAAGACTGGGATCCACCATGAATTTGTAAATGTCTTCATCATCATCATCCAAGAAGAACCCTGCCAGACTTTTCCTCTACAGTTCCACTTTCTTGACTACTCTAGATGACCTTTTGGACAAAGGGAGTAGCATCTTGGAGGCTGGCAGAGTTACTTTGTAAGGAATCCTAAAATGCAAAACCACAACAAGGCAGGACTGACATTCACTGGATGTATCTTCAATTCATAGAATCAGACAACTGGAAGAACTGTCAAAAGGACCACTGCATCCTATTCCCTGAGGACACAGCTTGATGTCCCAGAGAAAAAGTAAAATAAGAGAAAAAGAGAGTGATCTTAAAACTCCAACATCGTACATTTACAGGGGAGGAACCAAAAGGTCCTTTCCTTAACTTCAAACTGGGTAAAATAAAGGCCTCATAAAACAAATTGCACAAACTATTCTTCATAAATTTTCTCAAGATTTCTCCAAGTCAGGGATCCTAACAGAAAAATTATGCTATTACAGTAATCGGGTTAACATTTTGGAGTGGTGGAGAGGAGGGGACTGAGAAGTATGCCATCCTTCCAGTCACATTTTCACCTCTCCTGGAAGTTGCGGCCTGTATGTTCTACAGGATCCTGACTCAAAGAAGGGCATTTTGTCATCTTTCCCTCTGGCGCCAGCCACCAGGAGCAGATGGCTGTGTTTATCATCTGTCAGTCAAAAATAAAAAGTGTGTTCTGGTTGGCTCAATGAGCCACGTTAATTGTTTAATGCACTGCACTTAGATTAAGCTTTTGCATCTGGGATCCATTTCCATGAGGAAGAGCTTGCAGAAGTGCAAGCTTTGCTGTACTTAATTTTGAAAAGAGAGAGAGCATGAACACTTTTTTTAAAAGGATGTTTCTTTTTAATAGAAGAGGTCAATGAAAATTTCAAATATATTCTAACGATGTGTTCGGAGAAGTTTCAGAAGCATAAATATATTAAAAGTCACTCCTCCCAAGTTCCATCATGTTTGCCTTGCTTGCTAATGTAGGGGTGAGCCCTTTTCCTGATTTGAAAATCTTTTTGCATGCCATCAGTTGTGTGTCCCTCCCATGGAAGCCCTCTGGATGGGATGGAAGTGGAAGGAAGGAAAAAAGGATTAGCTTCGCCTACTTTTCCTCTGGCTCCACCCACCAGAAGCTTTGGTCCTGCCCACATCGGGAATCGAATCCACCACCGATTATCTCCTAGGGCAGAGATAGGGAATTTTCAACCCTGTGGGTGTTTTAGCCTACAACTCTCCCTTGCCTGGCATGGTGAACGGGAAGAGATGGTAGAAGTGGTAATCCAAAAGGGTGGGTGAAGAGAAGATCCTCTATGAACATTCCCATTGCTCTGCCTTTTCTACTACAGTTTTGAGTCTCCTTTACCCAAGCTCCTAAAATCCAAAATATTCCAGAATCCAAAATTGACCACATAGGCGGCAGAGATAGTGACATCTTTGCTTTATGATGGTTCTATGTAGACAAACTTTGTTTCAGACACAAAATTATTATTTTTTTAATGTTGCGTATAAGGTGTATATGAAACAAAGGAATTTCATGTTTAGACTTGGGTCCATTTCCAAGAGATCTCCTTATGTACATGCAAATAATACGAAATCAAAAAAAACTCCAAAATCCCAAACATTTCTGGTCCCTAGCATTTCGGATAAGGGAGACTCAACCTGTAGCAAGATTGGGAGGAAGCAACCCACATGAAATTACCAGGAAATTGGCTGGAGAAGAAAGTTGGCAGAAGTCCAGGGTACAAATAACTCCATGGAGTTGTCCTGAAGGACTTACAGAAATGCATGTGGTCCTCTGAACTATCAGTTACACATGTCTAACCTGTGGAGCTATGTATGGCTAACTTGTGTGGCGTAGTAGTCTTTGCCACAGCCTGAACCATGTGTTCAGAATCAGGGCAGTTCTTAATTGCTTTTCCTATCATCATGACCATGATCATGATCATGATCATCATCATGATCATCATCATCATCTTATATCCCACCTTTCTCCCAATATAGGGACTTTTCCTAGCTTCTATGAGAGAAAAACAAATTGATCACAATGAGCAACACTGGTCAAGACAGAGATAGGAGAAAATTGTTTGGTTCACATTTTAATATGAGCCAAACTAATTTGGACTACAGATATAAATCTTTTAAAGTATTTGTTATCATGGACAAGAAGAAATAATATACCCATTTTTCTCCATGCTACAAGAACTATTCATGGTTTATTATTGCTTCTGTGAAATATCACATGTGAATTTTTATACAGAAAATGGCATTTTCTTTGCAGAAATGTTGTTTTCTGTGTAACAATAACCCACATTCATCTTTTGTGCCGCATATGTCCTGAATTATGATGATTCTGATACAACAAAGGTTCTTCTCATCCGCATTCCCTGACATTCAGGCAACTCACTTTTTAAAAAATCTTGGATTCAAGTATTTTATGATATTTTTTCCTAGCTCTAGGTTGGATTTCCTGAATTAATATACAAACATGGACAAAATTCTATTTTGGTTTTGCATTTCTCTGAATTTGGCAACAGGGTTCTCCGATTGAAAAAAAGTGTATAAAATATAGAAATTAGAGACAATCGATAAAAATGCATACATCTGGAAAAAGAGTGACTCAAAAGGAATATTTTAGGGAAGCAAAAAAACAGTGCATAAATGAAAAGAAATGCATACAAAAATCTGTGCAAATTTTCATGCAGATTTCTTCAAAGGCAAACTTGATGGAGACTTGGGATGGAGTCAAATAAATTTGTGCTTGCAAAAATGCAGAGTTTATGGAAAGCAAATCAGACAAGTTCCTACATCCCTAGCTCAATGAGTAGAAAAACTCTCACCCCAAAGAAATTGGTAAAATTGGGATGAAATGTAGGAGTGAAGGTATTTTCCCATCCACTCTCTGGCCCTTAGTCCACTCTTTTCAAATTCTGGTGCAGCTAGGAGAAAATTTTATAGTTATTCTAGAATTAGAACATGCACAGTTTCCCAAAGCTCATCCATCTTTCCATTACTGATGCATGTTGAACATTGATGGAACACTTTAAAAGGCAACCGTGATGCGACTGTGCATTGTGATATGAAAAATGTGTTTTCATGGTGTTCTTTCAATGTGCAAGAACTCTTGCATACATCAGTAAAAACACACAAAAACGTTCTTGACCCAAAGCAATATGTAGCCTCATCAAGATGACTCCCCCTCTCTTTCCAATGAATTATCAAATGTACACTTATTACTCTCTATAAAATGTTTGGATTTGGACCGAACAATACAAAATCCATAACACAAAGGCAGGTAGCTTAGCATGCTCCAGACCATTTGGAATACAAATCCCATACTCCCTGGCCAACAGCAATACTGATTGGAGATTATGGGAACTGTGCTTCAAAATATCAGAAGAACACAAGTTTGTTATCTGTCTCCTAATGTTAGAAGTAATGGTTTATATCTTCACTTAATTTGTTTTTGCACTTGAGAATGAAACAAATGCAAAACCTTGTGCCTTCTGGGCAAGGTTTATTTATTTTTTTCATATTTTGAGGCCTTTTTGCAAAACTTTGCTTTTGCCAAAAATGTGTTTTTTGTTTTGTTTTGAAAAAGTGAAATTTTATTGACTGATTTTTTGGCTTTTCTCCTAGGTGATGCTACATGTAGCTTCACCATATGGGGAGGAGTTACAACCAAGCCCGCATGAGCCTTGCCTAAACTTCCTTCAACTTGACTGGTGGTGAAGCAGTTTTTCAGAACCTGGAGGGCCAAAGGTTCCCCACCCCTGCATTAGAGGATCCCCAAGAGATCTCTTCAGGATACCCTTTTCATTCTAGATCTGGCTATAGGAACATAGCTATATTAGTATCAAAGGTGCTACCTTTGCATACTGATATTCTAGACTAACATGGCTATGTCTCTGAACAGATATATTGTACAGTTGCCCAAGTCCAAGGACTTGAAATTGGTGGACTTGACGATCCGCAGAGGGACGACCCACCAGTGAGGTGAATGGGGCGCGCTTCCATGGTGCGCGCCCTATGCTCGGGCACAGGAGTGCACCCCATTCATTTCAATGGGGCTTGATTATCTGTGAGTGTCCTAATTCATGGGGTGGGGGGATCCGGAACGGATCCCCATCAGTTAGGAGGGGTGACTGTATTTGCTTTAATGTGGAAACTGCATTTGGCAAAAGGCAGGGTATAGATGATGACGATGATGATAATGATGGGTTTTTCCAATGCTTCCTACTCTCCACTGGCCACTGAATGGCTGTGGGAGTGTGGGCACCAAAGGAGGAAAGGAGTTTTCATTGTTGCGTCAGGCAGGCATTGAATTCCTCCAACTTCAACAATAAAAAAATTTAAATATGCAAGCCTACCTTTGAGTTACATCATTAACAAGATTCAAGCGACTATATGAAAAATGCATACAAAATCCCATTTAAAAAAAATCACAGAAATTGGGAAGGAATGACTGAAGACATGCATGGATCAGAAATCAATTGATCTGACCATTCTTGGCATCAAATGGAGTGTTCATTGCAAATGGCATCATTCTCAGGCAGCACAGCAGACAATGCAGAATATGAGCCAGGCAGAATCAGAGTTATTAACTTACTGTCTATGGGCTTGGGTTCACACAGGTGAGAAACAACAACCTGGCAAAACATTAGCCAAGGGCAGACATGGCACCCAAGTCAGTATTTGGAAGCAAACACAAGATCAGAGAAGACAAAAAATGAAACCCAAGGGCTGTCTGGATGATAGCAGTCCACACCTCTGGATTACTATCAGAGCATGCAACCACCATGATGCACAAAATATATTCCTGGGAAAGGAAAATGCTTTTTCAACAAGAATGGCCCCATGTTGAAAGGAGAAACTGATGCTGAGGGTCACACACACACACACACACACACACACACACACACACAGCTGCTCTAGCCATATAATAATCCCTGCTAAATCCCATTGAGACAACCATTAAATACAAGGAAACAAATGAAAAGTTTATGTACAGTTTATGTACAGTGGGCCATTAACGTGTGTCAAGACTAAATGCCAACACACATTTGCCCATTGTGGATCACCACAGAGACTGTGGTCTGCATTGCGGAAGGAGAAATGAAACAGAATCAGCTCAGAGTCTCAATGAGTGGCCAATGAAGACAGATACACAAAGAGGGGAGGAAACACTGTAGAGCAAGGAAATATAAAACCACAAAACAAAGGTAACTCAGCAAGAATGAGAGCATGAAAAATAAATTGCAAGAAGGAAACAAACCAGATGTCAATCTGCCCAAAAGGGGTAGGAAAGATATAACATTGATTTTCCAAAAAGTCTAAAATGTAACCCCTTCAGTAGAATGGAAGAAAAACTGTCTGAAAAAACAGGAAGGAGACATGTTGGTAGCAGAATTAACCTTAGTATAAACAGTAAAGTATTGCTACAGACGTAGTCCTCAAGCTTGTCATGATCTGAATGGTTGTCAAGTTGTTGAGAAGCTGCCATGCATCTTATCTCAAGAGAAAGGTGGGAAAAGGGAGGGAGGACGGGGGACAGAGGGAGGGAGGGGGAAATGAAAAAGAAATGTGGCAACACCTTTAACTAGCTTTTAGTTTTGTATGAGCTTCCATGGATATAAGTCCACTTCTTCAGATGCACTACAGTGTAATAAGAAATACTCAAGCATAAAGCACATTTACATAGTTGTGGGAATGCAATGGAATGTAATAAGGTCTAGAAGGATGCAAATCATGAGCCTTGCCCTAAACTTTTAAAGGCCTGTGTAATATGATAAGGTCCCTGAGATCTTTATTGTGATCAGTTACTGTTGATGTGAGAAAGCAACAAACAAACAAACAAACAAATAAAGCACTCGCATACAGAGAGAAGGGTAGAAGATGGAGATGAGGCTAGGCAAGATCTCTTTCCTCTTTTATACTACTTTTCTACATGCAAGCAAGATCCCTGGTTCCACAAGAGAAACTCTGAACTGTACTATCACACCTTTGCAGTTTAATATGTTACAAACGTGGAGTGAGAGACACAATGGAGACCCACATTAGCTACTTCTGTACTTTAGAATATCCACATCCCAAAAGTCAACATATTTCACAGCAATAATGTTCCACCCATGTTCTTCAGATGCATGAATACAAACCTAAAACCATGCCTACCATTTTGGTATATGCCCTACTCTTAACACTCCTCTTAATCTTCTGATTTTCATGTTATCCATACATTTATGATTAAAGTACACACACAACACTGTGATGAATGCTTATCGGGGAGACAGCATGCATGTCAATAAGTGTCTTTATCCTCATTAAATAAGTCCCAATTAGGCAGACTCTAATATCACACAAAAACTCAAAGAAATACAGAGAGAAAGAGTAGCAAAGATACTTACTCGATGTACTTATTCCAAGGAGGAAGTTCTGACCATGCCATGAACACACAGTTGGTTAAAATAGTGCACATAATAAACATACTGAATAATGTTGAAATTATGAGTTAAGGAAAGAACTTCAAAAGAATCCTTTTCATAAAGAAATCATCCCGTAAAAATATACTTCTTTGTACTGTAACAACGTCATGCAGCCTTTTCTTGTTTTGAATTCTCAGTTAACCATCACTATGTGAAAAGCAAGAGAGCTCATGCATCACTTCTACATTTCTAGAAACTGGGGAAATCCTAAGGTTAGCAAAATGGAAAAGAAGTCTGTAGTAAAGTCATTAAGCCAGAATTCTGCATCCAGGACAGAATAATAAATGACCACATAGTACAGAAAGCCAGCATAGTGTAGTGGTTTGAGCACTGGACTACTACTCTGGAGACCAGGGTTTGAATACTTGCTCAGCCATGGAAATACACTGGGTGAGCTTGTTACACTGTCTCAGCCTCAGAGGAAGGCAAAGGCAAAACTCCTGAAAGATTTTTTAAAATTGCTCTTTAAAATAAAATCTGAATTCCTCCAGATCCACAGGTTCACTTCTGTACCAGATTTTTCAACTGAACATGTTCAAATGTATGTATTTCATAAAGGGAGCCAGCATGGTGCAGTGGTATGAGTGTTGAATGATGACTGTGGAGACCAGGGTTCAAATCCCCACTCAGCTATGGAAACCCACTGGGGACCTTGGGCAAGTCACACTCTTCCAGCCTGAGGCAAAGGCAAACACCCTCTGAACAGATCTTGCCAAGAAAACCCTGTGATACATTCACAATAGGGTCACCGTAAGTCAGAAATGATGGGAAGGAAGCTTCTCTTCAGCACTCTTCTCCAAGTGTTATTAATGCCTTACCAAGTATTATTTTCTTTTCTAGTGAGTCATGTCTTTTCATTATATGGCCAAAATATAAGATTCAGGAGATTATCACATTGCTTTTGAAGTGCCTTATCCCCAACAGGCAAAATCTAATTTTTGAAAAGCTAGCTGGATAAGCATGGCTGGGATCTGGGCTGCATATGGGTTGCATTCACCTGGCCGCTGGCGAGTGCAATAATACCCGGTTTTAAAATTAAATGCGCCTTTATACTTTGGGGGATAAGGTGCTTTAAAAGCAATGCAATACTCTTCATAGTTTACTCATCTTGGCTTCCAGGCAGAGTTCAGGCTTGATGAACAGTAACTCACAGGAATGGACTGAATAACCAACAGGTAAAACTGTTCAGTTTCATGAAAAGCAGTTGTCCCTCCATATCCACAGCTTCTGCATCAATGGATTCAACTATCCATAGCCCGAAAATATCCAACAGCAAAAATTTCCAAGATATAAACCTTGATTTTGCTATTTTATATCACTATTATAATAATGAGACTTCACCATCTACAAATGCTGTTATCCATGGGGGGTCTTGAAACCAAAACCCAGCAGATACCAAGGGCTCACTGTATGTACATTACATTGTGGTGGTAACTTCTTGAAGAATAACTGCCACCCCTCTAGTGTAATGGTACCCTTTTAGTTACTTTTATAGGTAGTGGGGTGCAGCGACCTTAAAGGGTGAAGGAGAAATATCACCTGGTATTTCTTGATGCTGTCTTGAACTGTGCCTTCTACTGTGTTTTGAGTGCTGAAGCAACACTGAGACAGAAAGAACTGTATGTTTTCTATCAGATTTTAAGGGATTAAAAAGTAGCCTTTAAAAAAAGCTAATGTACTTTGGTTACATTTGAGAAACAGGGACGAATAGTTAACTTTAAGAAATCTACAGCAGTGACTGACAACTTTGGGAGGCCTAGAAAGTATAACTAAAACCACTTAGTTTTTTGTGGGGGTTTTTGGGCTATGTTCTGGAAGAATTTATTCCTGACGTTTCGCCTGCATCTGTGGCTGGCGTCTTCAGAGAATGGTGGCATGGAGGTGTGTGTGTGTGTGTGTGTGTGTGTGTGTGTGTGTGTGTGTGTGTGTATATATCCACTTAGCTTTAAAAGAAACATTCTAAGCTCAGTCACAGCCACCATATGCTGTAATGGTCTGAGTGTTGGACTGGGGACCAGGGTTCAAATCCTGGCTAGGCCATGGAAACCCACTGGGGAAGTCATACTCTCAGCCTCAGAGGAAGGCAAAAGCAAAGCCCCTCTGAAACAAATCTTGCCAGGAAAATCCCAACAAACAAAGTTCAGTAGTTCTTCTTTCTTAAAATAACAGTGCCTGAAGAAAATTGCATCCATGTGTGTACACCCAGCTAAATTAGATGCAACATCTTAAAGGAAGTTCACATAAAACAGAGGAAGAGAGGGAGCCCAAGGAAAGAACATTGTAAAGTAGCCAACTTTAGCTCCTTTTAAAAGACATTTTGAAAAGGATCCACACTGAATGAGAGCACAGGTGCAATGGCGCAAATTCAGCAAAAAATTTAAAAGGGGGGGGGGGAGAGAGAGAGAAAGAAGTTGGTTAAAGAGAATGGGTGGAAAGACAGACTGCACCAAGCAAGAAATCAAAGCCCGTGAAGGTTTGTTTAGAGAGCACAAGATTTTCTTGCATAAAATTGGAGCATTAAACAACAGTGCCATCAGTGTATATAGGGCTTAATGTAAGTAAAAATGACAGCATCCTGCCCCAGAGTTTACAATCTAAATTTGGTGGAACAGGGAGAGGACAACAGTGTAAAAGAGAAGCAAGACAGGAAATGTTGAAGATGCATGTGTGTTATCTGTTCATTTGTCTGTGCATGCATGCATCTATCTATCTATCCATCCATCCAGACCGCCCCCTCTGTGAAAAGCAAATAGCGCATATGCTCGAGCCCCACTTAAAATAATGAGGCTCATGCATGCGGTGCGGTGTGGTGCGCATGCCACAGGCGCCATTCTATTTCCATAGTGCAGGCTTTCAGCATAAGGTCAAAGCCATATAAAAGGCACCCATGTATGACACAGGCGCACTGTACTGATTTACACCAGAACTTGGAAAATTTCATATTGCACTTTATCCAGAATCTTCCACCCAGCTCAACCACTGGCTACTCAGAGTCCAAAAAAGTAAAATTTGAAAACTCTGGACAGACTGTGCTCTGCTTAATTATGATCAGCCAGTGTGGCATAGTGGTTTGAGTGTTGGACTATGACTCTGGAGACCAGGGTTCAATTCCTCACTTGGCACTGGGTGGCCTTCACAATGTCACACACTCTCAGCCTCAGGGGAAGGCAATGGCAAACCACCTCTGAACAAATCTTGCCAAGAAACCCCCGGATAGGGTTGCCATAAGTTGGAAATGACTTGAAGGAACACAACAGCAAGGGAGCAATATTTTGGATTTTTTCCCCTTTAAATGTCCCTTTGAACATTGATGTTTGCCCACAGGAGAGTAATCCAAGCTACATCTGAGAAGCATCCCTTTCTGCCTAGTCATCAAAATGGCTCAAATGTGATGGATTGCTGTTTCTATTGTGGGGTGGGGTGGGGGAGAGAAGCAGAATCGTTTTATTGCCTGCCCCATATGCACCATCAAAAGTCAGTGCGGTTGCAAACTAGCCTAGTTATTCCCATGTGAAAACTTAAGAAACTAATAATTGGACTCCAGAGGACAAATCTGAAGACTTATTCAAAAACATTTTCCACTACTGAGACTTTTTCCTCCCAATGAATGGATACAGAGCATACAAGTACTGAGCCTCATGTTCTGCTGTTATTTGATGAATATAAATCTCTATAATGGTGCTAAGCAATTACAGTGTAGATTCAACTTCTTTTGAGTTTCCTCAAGCCGCTAGCAAAACTCTGGGTTTCAGCGATGTCCCCCACATGAACACCTTTGCCATACATGAGCCAAAGCATAATGGATTCATCCAGACTATGCAATTATAGCGCTATGATTCCATTAACTTCCATAGTCCACTCCTATGGAATCATGGGATTTGGAGTTAGGGAGAAATATTTACAATCCTCAGCCAGGGAGCTGTACAACCTCACTAAATTACAAATCACAGGATTCCATAGGATGTTGCCATGACAATTAACATGGAATCATAACATTATAAACATGTAGTGTGAATAAAGCTACTTCAAACACCAGGAATACCTTCAAATCTGTTAGAGCAGAGATGGGAACTATGCAGTCTTCCAGATCATATGGGACTGCATTTCCCAGCATTCCTCTCCACTAGCTTTGCTGGCAAGAGCTGCTCGGAGCAGCAATTTGGAGAGTCGCATGCTTCTCCTTTCTTTGTGGCAGTTTGGCCTCTGATGGTCTCCTCTGGCAAGAAGGGCTTGAGATAATGAGATGTTTAAAGGAAAAATTGCAATTGCGGTTCGCACAATGGATGGGATGGGCAGTTTGAGCCTTTTGGGTCCATTTTGAAAGACTGAACTAGTCATGATGCCTGTGGGACAGAAAGGGTTACTGAGCCATGAAAGAATGAATGAGTCTTTCCCTTGACTTAATGGAGTATATCAGTGGGAGGATCACTTGGTCAAACTGAAAGATGGCTCACTCTTAAGAAAATGAAAATCTACAAAAAACAGTGATGCCTTCATTGACCAACCAAAATGCACAAAATACATGCTTTCGGAGTTCTTTTGAAAGCTTGCAACATGTATTTGGTGCACTTTGGTTGGCCAATAAAGGCATCACTGTTTTGTGAATTTTGGATGTTATTGTACTTTGCTACATGGCAAAGATGGCTACTTCTGGATACGTTTTCTGAAGACATGTATTCTGATTAGGACTCTAAAGAGCAAGTGTGGTGTAATGGTTTGATTACTGGATTAGGAGTCCAGGTGACCCAGGTTCAAACCTCAGAAAACCCTAGAGGTTTGCAAGTCAACATGAAGGTACATCACATTAGCATCAGCAACATCAGTTGTGATAGGCTTACTTTAGGATCTTTATGTGCTGGTAACTATTATTTACTACTACAGTGGACAGTGAGAGAAAACTGGAGAGCTTTCCCATGAAAGTGGGCAGTTTGCCCAGATGCTGTACAGCTTGAGAACTGCACAAAGTTCCTTGAAAACTGCACATGTTTTGGTGTGAAAAGGACTGTTTTCAGTCAGCCAAGATTGCCTGAAAACATTCAGGAAACCCGGATGAAGGGAACCCTGGACTGATGAGAAGTTTCACATTTTGGGACTTGTTCTGTGCAAAATTCACACTTTTTCTCCACAGACAATATTTTGTGCATGGGAAACACACTTTTCTGTGCAGAAAATAATATTTCTGTGCAGAATTAGGTGTTGTTGTTTTTTGCAGACTGTGTTGTTACCTGTGCACTAACTGCTGTTTTCTGTACACAATACATGTGCAAATTTTGCACAGAGTAAGTCTCAAACCACAAATTGTCTTCGCAAATGGCACAGTTTTCAAAGACTTTCTCTAATAGGAAGGAAATTGCTAAAATTACTCATTGGTTGATTTTTGATTTATTTTATTATTTTTTTTTAGGATGAAATTAGTAAGAATTACATCCTTGGTATATACTGTACCAGCTTGCATGGTGGTGGTTTCCATGTCTGCGGGCTGGTGACTCCACAAGTTTTATTTTGGACTTTAAAAATGGATATCCACTACTGTATAATGATACTATCCTCAAATAGTTCATGCATCTTGCATAGCTTTCTAAGAGTATGAATTAAAATCCAGAATGGATTTGCTGCCTTGCTGACATGGAAGCTACCAGGGAAAAAACAGTACAACTTGAAATTCTCTCTTCTGCTCATAGCAATGCTACTACACCTGTATATGCAAGCTGAGGCTTCCTTATCCAAAATACTTGTGTTTTATGTGTGTGTGTGTGTGTGTGTGTGTGTGAATGATTTGGGAATACATCGTGTTGGGAATCTTGGAGATAAGTACCAAGTCTAAGCATAAAATTCATTTATGGTTCATATACACTTTATACACAAGATAATTTTATACACTGTATTTTTTAATAATTCGGAGGATGAAACAAAATTTGTGAATAAAGAACCATCAGAAAGCAAAGGTGACACTGTCTCATCCATCCATGTGGACCAACTTTATATATTTTAGTTTTTGGATTTCCAGAGAAAGGACACTCAAACTGTATTACATTACTACTCTGATAATTTCATGAACAAACCTTTGGAAATCTTTACAAAAGTCCCGAAAGGCTGCCCAGTCCCATTATTGGCGTGTTACAGGAGGAAGAAGGGCACCCTGAAGTCCAGAGCAGGTGGCTTGCAAACTTGATAGAAACAAGATTTGAAACTGGGACTTCCCATTGCTCAACACTTGTAATGATTCCACTATATCCATTGTCAACATAGCTAGGAATGGCAAAGGAGCTCTAACTCTTTTGCATCTTCCTCCTTGAAATGCATGTCAGTCATCACCCATGAACTGCAGCCAATCTGTGTACACTGGCTTAGGGGGCAAAACCTCATAAATCTTAGTGCCTCCATCCCACTGGACATAACATCTGAGGGCAGCTGGTGGTTTTAGCGTCACTGGGGTGATGAATCTCATCCAGGCTTTAGTTCATACATCCAAGGAACCATCCAAGATGTTGAAACTTGTTCCCAACAAGATACCTCAATTAGAACTCAGGCCAAAAATCAGAGTCCATTTACTGCCCCACTGACATTGGGATCACCAGTATCCACTGTGCAAAGAACAACCGGTTGGAATGTTCCCTCCAGAGGAATCAAATGCTAAACCTGATCCACAGCCAACTATTTAAAATACTGTCATTGCAAAATTTCATTTTAATGTAGGCCCTCCACACAAAAAAAGTGGCTGCAATCCCACCCAAACACAGAAGAGAAGACCTTTGGAAACACTTTGTCATTGTAGTTGCAACTGATACTGCTGCTCCCAAACCTACATTTGCAGTCTGGTAGTACCATGACTAAAGTGTTTCAAACCACTGAAAACTGGGGACTTGGGAAATAATGTTCTCAGCACTTTCCTGTCTGTGGGGTACCTTAAGAATAGGCAGCTGGAGAGATGCACTCAAGATCCTGCCAGATTTGCTTGATCCAAGGCACCCTATGAAAGAAAGCATGTTGAGGACATCATTTCCCCTAATCCCAACCTCCAGAGCCTCATGAACATAAACATCAGGGTGCTGCTAGGCTGGGAAGGTAGGTTTTGGGATCACTTTTGGCTATTTGTGGCCATTAATGTGAATCAACAGAACCAAGTGGGTAAGTTACTGTTATTGTTGTGTGCCTTCAAGTTGTTTCTGATTTATGGCAACCCTAAGGTGAACCTATCATGGGGTTTTCTTGGCAAGATTTGTTCAGAGGAGGTTTGTTATTGCCATCTCCTGAGGCTGAGAGCATCTGACTTGCCCAGGTCACCCAGTGAGTTTCCATGGCCAAGTGAGGAATCTAACTCTGGTCTCCAATACTAAAATCACAATGCCACACTGACTCTCTAAGTGGGTGGGACCAGGAGCAAAATAAATATAGCATACTTTGTACAGTAGACATATTGGAGACGGTTTGCATATTACAATTGTTCTTTTCATTGTTTCATTGAGTTCGTTAATATTGATGTGCATTATCATTGTTCTGAACCCTTTGTATACTTGTACTTAAAACTATCCATGTTATAGTGTTGCATATGCCATTTCACATTACTTACTTTATTATTTATACCATATAAAATTGTTCTTTGTATACATATTTAACATCATTATATAGCATTACCTTTCCATTACATGTTTCACATATATTTTGTACCTAGTCCCATCCACTTAATTCTGTGGTTTGCTGGAGGTAAGTGCTGTTGTGTTTTTTTCCATAAAGGTGAATTTCCAGCAAATACAATATCATTAAATCCATTGTATAGTACTGTAATTGCTGTACAGGATGCCTTTCTTTCTTTCTTTCTTTCTTTCTTTCTTTCTTTCTTTTGTTTATTTTCCATCCTTTCCCCAGTTTGGGACTCATGTACCTTTGTACATTTGCAACAAACATCACCAAAAATCCACAGCAAAACAAAAGTTAAGCATGCAAATAAACTACCAATTAAATAAACCCAGTTAAAAACATAATTCATTAAAAAGAAAACAACAAGTAGACAACCCAGCATGTTACACATGCCCTGTTCCCGCTAACCAATCTGTCCTCAAAACCTTCCAAAACAAAAAGGTTTAAAAGCATGTGAGAAACAGACTACTTCAAAAGCCAGGGAATTAATAGAATGAGTTTATGTAGTTGTTGGAAACCATATCCACTATGTTTATATCCACTATGTGTGCAGTATTTGTAGAAAACAGAAATATACACACTCCGCTTTAGTAAAATTGCCAATAAGCCTTCCAAAATCCTCACGACCACCAGAAATATGCTAAATCAGCGATTATCCCTGCAATTCCCATTGGCCCGGCTCAACATGAATAACAAGCTTGCAGACATTAATTCTTTGGATTAAGACTCCCAGAATCCCCAGCCAGCATGGCCATTGGCAATACCAGCTGGAAAATTCTGGCAGCTGTGGTCCAAAAGAGTAACTTCTCCAAGTTCTGGGTAAGGGATAATGGGTGTTTTAGTCTGACAATAAGTGCCACACTTTCTTCATGCTTGTGGTAAATACTAAAAAAAACCAGGGCTAAACAAAGCCTTGGTGGTTCAATCTGTAATTTAAACAAGCTGTATAATTTGGGTTAGTTTGTGACTTGCTGTTGTTATTTTAAATAGGGCACATGACACAAAAGCCAGCTCCAGGCTCCCAATTTCTACGTTTCTGGAAACACAAGGCTGATTCATTAAATGCACATTTATCCTTCATACACTCCCTCCTTTGCTAAAGCATCAAAGGCAACAGAAGCGCAACGCATGCTTTGCTGAGTCATGAGTGACATGCATTTTAATAATCTGTTTAAAAGCAAGCCATAATGCAAGCACTTTGCTGAATTAGAGCCATCAGGCCTGTGCTTTTGCATACAGATACATGCATATATATTACCGTTAGGGTTGTATGAGGAGTTAGGTAGCTAAGCTCCTCTTGGACAAATATATGTTCCTCTAAGTACTTGAGTTTTCCAGCTGAACACAGCAGCTACATTCAAAGCCTGGCTAAAACCAATCTTCACTTTTGAAACGCACAAAGACAGTCTCTACGCACACACTCCAGAATATAGTCAGGAGGAAGGAGAGATCGCAAAGGGAAGGCCTCCACATCGGGATAAAGAATGACATTTGTCTTGCATGATTGCATTGACAGCATCCATCCAGCCAAAAGCAAGAGCCTCCAGGACTCACAGGAAATGTCATGAGGTGTGTTTGTCTTGTGGCCCGTGAATCTAGTTGGGAGCAAGAAAACTGACCCTCAGCTCAGCAGTGCAGAGCAAACAGCAAAATAAATATATAAACCAGACAGCCACGTTTCCTTTTAGCTAAGGCTGCAGTAGTTAGCTCCCAAGTTTTGATCTCCAGTGCTGAGACTAGCACAGGAAAAGTATCCTGGATTCACCTTGTGTCCTATTAAGTTGGATGGTTCTGTGGTGTCTACATCCATGGGGTGGTATATCTGCCAAGTGCCCATGCTAGCTGCAAGGTTTTGGAAACTGTAGCCCAAAACTTAGAGCCAGCGCGGTGTCATGGTTTGAGCACCGGACTAGGACTTTAGCAATCAGGGTTAAAATCATTGCTTGGCCATGGAAACCCATTGGGTAATCTCGGGCAAATCACACACTCTCTGAACAACTCATGCCAAGAAAACCCCACAATAGGTTCTCCTGAGGATCACTGTAAGTCAGAAATGACTTGCAGGCTCACAATAGCAATAGAAATAGCTTGTGCATTTTTATACCATTTATCAGTAAACTCAGCACTCCCTGAGCAGTTTACAATCTGTAAGCCAGTTGCCCCCAACAAGCTAGGTACTCATCTTACCAAACTACGAAAGGATGGAAGTCTGAGTCAACCTCTGCACCAACAAAGTCCAAAATTTGCCCACCTCTGGGCAAACAACAACTTGCTCTCTCCACTGTAAAGGCAAAATTGACAAGAAGTCTTTCGCCCCCACATCCAGTTTAACATTTCACCTTTATAGTCTGGATCCCCCGTTGGAGGGGAAACCTCCAAGTTTCACTGCTGGTCTCTGCAGCCTTTGCACCACATTGTGTCTGCTTAAGCAGATGTTGCATATTATGTAACCATTCCCAACCCAAACAGCTAAAGAAAAAGAGGGGGGGGGGGGAGCAATGAAAATAACAGGACTGAATTCTTGACTGAGTTCTCAGTTTCAGCTTCTCCAGACACCTGGTTCAGTAAGAGAAAATGTTTCAATTTCTCTGCATCTCTTTGCACAGAGAAAGGTAAATTGGCACCAGAAGTCACAGCCAAATACTGTATTGTATGAAGCAGAGGGCATGGGACAAAGCCAGCAGGTTTCTAATCCTTAATATAAATATATATAAAATTGTATATAAAAATTGGCTTGGAACAGTGGCTGCTCATGGCTCCACTATTTAATCTGAACTTTAAAGGAACTGAACCCTGTTCCCAAAGCAGGCATAGCATAAATATATGTAGCACCTTGGATTGTTGTTTCTGACTTACAATGACCCTAAAGTGAACCTGTCACAGAGTTCTCTTGGAAATATATTTATATTTTTATATCTTTAGTATATTTGATTATTTTTGCTGACTACTTTGTAAATTACAAATATTCTACTCTGTAAATGTTTGTAAAGCACCATGTACAAGGATGGTGCTATATAAATAAACGATGATGATGATGATGATGATGATGATGATGATGATGATGATGATAATGATAATATGATTTGTTCAGAGGAAATGTGCCTTTGCCTTCCCTAAAACTGAGATAGTGTGACTTGTCCAAGTTCACCAAATGAGTTTCCTCAGCTGACCAGGGATTAGAGCCCTGGCTTCGAGAGTTCTAGTCCAATGCTCAAACCACTACACACACCTGCTAGACGGGAACCATGGGGTTTGTAATCCAACATAAGCCAGAACAATGGATGCAAGCTGCAGGAAAAGACATTTCGCCTCAATATTAGGAGGAACTTCCTGACAGTAAGGGCTGTTCAACAGTGGAACAAACTCCTGGGTAGTGGAGTCTCCTTCCTTAGAGGTCTTTAAGCAGAGGCTGGATGGCCATCTATCGGGATGCTTTGATTTATATTTCCTGCATGGCAGAATGGGGTTGGACTGGATGACCCTTGTGGTCTCTTCCAACTCTACGGTTCTATGATATCTAAAGGACATCAGGTATGGAAAGTAAATGCTAGTTTTTGCCTCTCCTTTTAGGAAGACATATTCTCTCTGTTCATCTTTACCCCAGGATACTCCTTGGAGGACCCTCCAGACCAAGGAGAGTTTGACATTCCTCTCATTGGAAGGAGGGCTGCTGAAGGTAAAATAAAGTGACTCGAAAAAGCTTCACCTCCATCAACAAACTGCCTGCCCAGGAGCTGAAGAGCCTTTAGCCAGATCTTCAAGTGAACTTCATGCAGGGAAGACAGGGAAGGAAGGAGCTGACAGACAGGATCACCCAGAGGTCAAGAAGAACTTAGTCAGCCCTAAAATAAACTGTGGCGATACAATCATGCAGCTCAAATCCTACAGCAGAGCTGGCAAGGAAACAGATAGGAATCTGCTGGGAAAAGCTTCCAGGGGCATTTGCAGTAGATCACCAAAGATTTGTGACTATGTTTTCTAATAACAGCAATAATTCCAAAGGTTTTTCCCATCCCACAAAAGAATTATCTGAGCCTGTCTTTTGCATACTGCTGTTTAGGGAAATAATGAAGGAGAAATAAAGTAAGTTCTGAGAGCCAGCATGGCATAGTGGTTGAGTATTGGACTAAGACTCTGGAAACCAGGGTTTAAATCCCTGCTCAGCTGTGCAAACCCACTGGGTGACCTTGGACATGTCACACTCTCTCAGCTTCAGAAGATGGAAATGGCAAACCCCCTCTGAAGAAACTTGCCAAGAAAACTCCATGATAGGTTTTTAGGTTTATGGCGTTAGGGTTGCCATAAATCAGAAATGTCTTGAAGGCACATAACTACTACTACTACTATTACTACTACTACTACTACTACAAAATAGAAGTCCCACAAAGAGGATGTCACTATTTGCAGAAACATAAAAAGATGTTACAAATGATAGATTGCAGCTCCTCAAGAATCCTAGTGCCTATTTGCTGTTGTTAAAATAAGAAACACATTTCTAGCTCTTATGCTTGACCATTTATGACAATGACTGCTGACTTCTCAAAACTAAGAAAAATGGATGACAAGATATAACTGTGTAGCATCTTAAAAACTGACATGAATGCTCCAAAACACTTTGTTCTTCCTGATGCAGCCAGTGATGTGGTGAAGCCATGGCTTGCAAGACTGAAGCTCTTAGAGTTTTTGTTTAGCAGGGACTATGGTATTAGCTGCACTCTTCCTGAGCTTCCCTGTTCCCTCTGGTTTTAGCTGAAATCCCCACAGTAGCAGTAGGGGAAATGGATTTTCCCAGGAACCCTGTATTGTCATGAATCCAAAATGTTTAGGGGTGGGGGGTGGCTGAACTTGAATGTGCAAAGAAGACCCATTAGCTATACAAAAGACCTGCTCCTGCAGCAAAGGAACACTGCTTGAAATGTTTTGATTAAACAAATATATAAGTCAGCATATCCACCTGCATTTTCAAACTCTCCTTCTTGGTCTGGCTATGGGGATTGTCATGATGGGGCCCAGAGATGGAAAAATGTTCAAAAATATTTGACAGATGGTTGAAAAAGTGCGATTTTTGAATGTTTTGAATGTTTATACCTTGGCAAGGAGACTCCTGAACTGACAAGAATATTTGCAGTTCAGGACTTTTTCTGCACAATTTTCATTATGTGGTTTCTTTGTACAGAAAACAGCATTCTTCTTAGAGGGGGAGAAAAATGCAGTTTTTCAAGACCTTTTCACAGCAAGAAGAAAAATGTTTTAAAAATGATTTGTTGTTTTCTGCAAGAACGAAATTTGCAGAGAATTACACCTATGATGGAAGCCTGCATTTCAAGAGTTACTACTGCACTGCTGCCAGCAACAGATGAGTAGAGCTACTCATCATGATAACTGACATTTCCACCGGTCAGAGGCAGGACTTTATTTTCATGTATATAGCTCTTTGTCATAGTCAGCAAATATGCAAGGTAATTCAATCGGTATCATTTGTACAGACTACTGAATTCAGCTTATGACTTTACTTCATTTCCCCCCTTAGGAATAATACCACTCCCCTACATGCAGACACACAATTTAATTGTGAATTTCAATACACGGCAACCCCAAACACAGTTTGAAGAACAGGAGCTTTGCCACAGAGCACACTCACACCACCGCCCATGTCATTTCGCATCACGCGGATGTGGCTGGCGATGGAGAAAATCCAAGTGAAAGGATATGAATGTACCAAAATTTTAATTGCTGCTCTTCTGATTCGATGAAAAGGACTAAGTATATACAAGGCAGGAGTGGCACTAAATCGAAAGATTGTCTTCCCTTTGTTCAGTACTATAAATGTCTGGAAAACAAAAGAGAAGGTGAAAGAAAAATTCAAGGTCTGTGTTAAAAACTCACATTGTAAGATCTTTCAAAAACCACAGGCCAGTTTATTGCCCTCTGACCTGTTCTCCTTAGAAATCTGGGGGACTGGACATCATACACTTTGCAAAAAAAAGAGAAGAGTAGGAAAGGGTACCTAGACAAAAGAATACGTTCAATAGCCCAGATTTTACCTTTCTTTTTGGGGGGAAGAGGAATGCTGCATAATAGCTAGGGTCAGTATTTTCAGACATAAATAAAAATGCACCTCCTTAAGAACAAAAGAAGAGGGCAAGGTTGAAACCCAGATCTGGTATAGTACAATGGTATAGCACAGTGCTTCTCTGGTGTAATTCCAGGGGAAGGTGGAGAAACCACTGGTGTAATTCTGTGGGAAACCAAACCAAAAGGAAGCAAGTAGATCTGGGTGTAGTGTGTATCATTCTGCAAGTGCTGTGGACTTTCACACCAAACAAGGAACACTTGCAGAAGGGGGTCTCAGGTCCCTCCTTACACAAGCTGGTAAACTGTGTGCAAACATAAGACCCCAACTGGGTTGTGATCAGAGGCTACAATGCCATAAGGATCCCTGTTCCATAAGTTCCATGGACTGTGCGTTCTTCCCCCTTCCAATGGTGCATTGTGCTCGTTTCTCCCTTCCAAAGGAACAAACTGACCAAATTTTTTAAGTTTTACAAAATCCACAACTGTGAACTGCTATTCTTGCTGCAGGAGCAAAGGCAAAAAAAAAAGTGGAGGGGAGGGGAAAAGGAAGAAGAGTTTTGCAGTAGCCTACTTTCCCTGTGTCTTTTAAAGGAACAAAGGACCTTTTAGCATTTGGACCAGGAACCCTCCTCCCACCCACCTCAAAATAACTCTGTTTTCCAAAACTTCTCTGTCTTGAAAAGTTGACTGACAAGCAGAAGCTGAGCAGGTTAAGCGCTTCTCCATCATAACTTCTACAAGGCATGGTGGGGGTGGGTTGACCTACTGAATCTCTGCTTTTTGTTCAGCTTTGGAAGAAAACGAAAGGCACTGAAGCACAGCCAGCAAGAAAAACCAGGCAACTTTGCTAATGCCAAAGTGCCAAAGTGCAAAGATCACACAGTAGAACTTAGCGGAAGTTGCCCTCTAGCAGGGTCTTTCCTCTTCAAACATGAATCACCTGGATATAATTCCACATAGCCTACTGTAGCCCTTTCCCCAATCTAATACCCTCCAGATGTCTTGGATTACAAACCTGCATTATTCCCAGCCAGCACAATGTGGGTCATCTCATTTGGGGATGATGCGAGTTATAGTCCAAAACATCTGTACAGTGCCAGGCTGAGGAAAGGACAGACTTTTGCTTATCCTGCAGCAAATGCTTTATTTATAGGAACGTGGTTTTTAAAAATGATTGCTCATCAACAATGAGGATTGATTTGCTTCTAGGAATCTCTCTAGCTTTTGTCAATTATCATTTTGAAAAAAAATATGCACATAAATTTATAATAATGTCTTAACAAAGAAAAACGTTCTTATGGACTGTAACAAAGGAAAGGCACCATCATTTTTTCCATAAGCAACAAGAACATATTGTCACATGCAAGGAAGCATCTATATTGTGGGAGTGATGGATTAAATGGGTCCTCCTTGTGAGCTATTCATCAAGCCAGAGTGTATACACACTATACAATTATAGCAATTTGATATCACTTTAGCTGCCATGGCTTCATCACATGGAATCCTGGGATTTGTATTTTGATGAGGTACTTAGAATTGTCTCTGCTGCAGACTCTTCTCCTCTGAATCACAGCTGTCTGATGAAGAATTCCAAGTACATTACAAAATTACAAATCCCTGTGTTCCAAAGGATGGAGCCATGGCAGTTGAAGTGGTTTCAAGGCCCTACACTTACATAGTCAGGATCCCACCCAGATGCTGAGTGGAAGCCTAGTTTTTTACCAAACCTCTAAACATGAAGGACAATGAGGGCATGATCTGGAGCTGAGCCTAGAAATGTTGTCATTTTCTACTAAAAACCCCAAACTAGTGCTGAGATCCCATACAGTTCCATGTCTGCCCCTAAGTATGTCACTTTTTTGGACAGGGACAAGCAAAAAGGCAATTCAGATGCTAACGATGGATGCAGAAACAATCCAGTTTGTGGGGCCACAACAATTCCCAGAATTCCATAACACTGACCCAGGGCAGTAAAAGTGACGTCAAACCGGATTACTTCTGCAATGTGGATGTAGCCCGGATGGCTTGTCAGAGGAAAGAAATGGAAGTGCACTCACTATCAACAGAGTGCACCCTGGAATCCCTTACCCTGGAAGCTACATTGGTTAAATTGCCTCCTGACTGCTAAGAAGCAGCAATAACAGACCCTCCCAGGGCTAGATAGCTATGTGGGGTGGAGGTTTCAGATGATACACAAAGGGCTATAAAATAGCACCTTGCACTTTGTCCAAAAAGAGACAAGTGTGTGCAAGCAAGGTCACTTCTCTAGTCTGAAAAGAAACTTTTCCAAGTTCTCACTTAGAGCAGAGTTCCATTCTTTCCCCTCCATCAGCCCTCAACTATTTTCCCCCAGCTCCTTTTTTCCCATCTCTGGAAAACTGCTACCTGAAACAGCTGGTTAAGGTGGAAAATAGAGGGTGAAGAAGGTTTAAACATCTTCTACAACCTGCCACTTCTAAAACACAGCACCCCCCCTCCCCCATCCACAATTTGTTTTTAGATATTTAACTGAGGGTGTATCCACACTGGAGACTTAAAACAGTCTGATACCACTTTAACTGCTATAACTCTGTCCTACAGAATCCTGAAATTTGTAGTTTGGTGAGGCACCAGAACTCTCTGAGGCTGCATACCTGGTCCAAGATAGTAAAAGTTATTAAAGAAGAAGAACACACCAACTAGGAGAGGCTGCAGTAGTTTGCTTTTGCCTGAGTCTAATGGGATGAATAAGATTATGCTTCTTTCTCTCCTCTCCCTCTGACTAAGGGAGTTAATTGAGTAAAAATTACTTTAGCATTTTAAACTCAATTTGCAGTGACTGAAGTAAGTCAAGGACAAAGGCAGAAATGGTGAAGAGAGAAGAACCGGTCAAAAGCATCTGAAAGGATGGGACAACAGAGGGTTAATGGGACAGTCCTTGCCAAAGTGGGTCAGTTGGAAGGTATGAACATCATCATTTTAAAAGCACAACCATCTCCCCCACCTCGACCCAAGTCATCCAGTTTCAAAACACTGAGCACCAGGAGTCTGACCCCATGCTAGTTCTCAGATCTTTAAACCAAGGATTATTTGAACTTTAAAAACAGTGAGGAAGGGATGGAGGACCACCATCCTCCCTTCTTTAAGAACACGTGCAGAGCTGATGGATTTGACCTTGTGATCACTGTAGAAAGGATCAATGTCCTCCAAAGGTTCCCCAATGAGCTCCGATGGAGGAGACCCGTAGAGATCAGGTAACTTCTTGCAGGCCTGTAAGTCAAACTGGGGCCGCAGTTTTTCTTCTTCACCCAACTGTTCCCTATACTCTTGCTTGGCATTCCTGGCAATCTTCTCCGCGATTCGCTTCTCGATCGCAGCCAAGGATTCGGGTGTGAATCGGTGGAAGCTGTTGGAACCCAGTGGTAACAGGAAGTTGGCCATCTTTTCATCCTGATTCTTCTTTGTACTGGCCTTTACTCCTAATAGTAAAAAAATAACTGGAAGAGAAAGAAAACCTGGTTAAGTAAACAGGAAGATCAACCAAGGTACAACAAAGTCAATAGCAGCTGATGGTTTCTATGTCATTAGAGGAGTTGGCGCATCCATGCTCGGCTTTAGTCCAAACTTTAAAGCAGCTTTCCAGGTTCTCAAACTCTATCCCTCAAAAAGAAATAAGCACATTGGTTCCCAAACTATGGTCCTCCAAATGTTTTGGACTTCAGGTCCCAGAATTCCATTGTCCAAGCCAGCTGGGGTTTCTGGAAGGTGAAGTCCAAAACACCTGGAGGACCAAAGTTTGGGAATCACTGATTTAGCACCTTGGACAGATTTAAAGTTCAGATTAAAACTTTGCAGGGAGTGGATTCAACAACTCTGTAAATATGAAAGTGTCAAGATGCCATGCAGAAAATGGAACAATTCTGTCTTTTGCTCTTCCAGAGACTAGGAATGGGAACCAATGGATACAAATTACAAGAAAAGTGACCCACCTAAACCTTAGGAAGAACTTTTTTTTAACTGTGAGAGTTGTTAGACTGCCTCAGAGAGTGGTGGACTCTCCTCCTGGGGAGGTATTTAAACAAAAGTTGAAGGGGCATCTTCCAGGGATGCTTTAGTTGTGTATTCCTGCATGGCCCCTTGACTACATGGTATTTGTGGCCCCTTCCAAGTTAATATTCTTTGGTTCTATAAGCTATCATTTAGGTATGTATTTAACAATGCTTAACAGTAAAAATCTACAAAGGGTTTAAGAAGTCACATGGCAAATGGCTGTGAATTAAATTGGAATAACATTGATGGGTGGAGACGGTGATGAAGTTGGTTGCATGAGTCAATTAAGTAGTAGAAATCCATTTAGAATTGCACATCCCATCTAGTAAGCCAGCATTTGATAGTGGTTAGAGTGTGGGACTGGGACTTGGGAGATCGAGGGTCAAGTTTCCAATGAGCCATAAAATTAACTGAGTGATTTTGGACCAGCTGGCCAGTCAATCAATCATTCATCCTCTTCGTCCCAACCTGATCTACCTCATAGGATTGTTGTGAAAATAAAGCAGGAAGAAGGAAAAAAGTGATGTACAGTCAGCCTTCCACATCCACAGAATTTTTCATCCACAGATTCAAGCATTGCCAGCTTGAAAGTATTTTAAAAATATATGAATTCTAAAAAGCAAAGCCTGATTTTGCCATTTTATAGGGATGACATTTTACTATGCCATTGTATTTAATGGGACTTGAGCATCCACGGATTTTGGTATTCCAGTGGATACCAAAGGCCCACTGTCATCGTCATCATCATCATCCCCCATTTTATATAATCGGACTCAAGCATTTACAGATTTTGGTATCCATGAGGGAACCAAATTCCAGCAAATACCAAGGGTCCACTGCATATCTCATTTTTATCTTATAATAGGACCCAAAAGGGCTTACATTATATGTTAAAACAAAACAGCTAAAACAATCTATCATTAAACCTATTTTGAAAGCATTTAGCAATAATCTACAGTGCGCCCGCATTACAGGTGGGTGCGCTTTACGCGGACTTGAGCATAC
>NC_056527.1:8531181-8535601 GCF_019175285.1 Sceloporus undulatus | reverse complement strand
CTAAAACCAGATGGTTTACCAACTCCTTTGATGCAATGCAGATTGCCTAAGAGAACACCAAACTCTTCGATAATAGCGGACCAAAACTGTGGAACATGAAGGCTTGGGCATCCTACACTGTTTTGCCAAGAACAAGAAAGAAATCGAAGTGAAAGCTTTGAAGCATTCAGCTCAAGACAAAAAATGAAAAGGATGAGAAGGGTACACCTAAACATTAAGCACAATTTCTCAGAGGGACAGCCCCAGCAAGTCCAGGAGCAAAAGAACATTTCTGGCCCTCAAATAATAGATTCATAGAATTGGAAGGGACCACAAGGGTCATCTAATCCAACCCCATGTCATGCAGGAATATACAACTAAAGCACTTCTGAAAGATGCCCATCCAGTCTCTGCTAAAAGACCTCCAAAGATGAAAAGTCCACCTTCCAAGGCAATCTATTCCACTGTTGAAGAGCTTTTACAGTTAAAAAAAGAAGAAGTTTTTCCTAACATTTAGGTGGAATTTCTTTTCTTGTTACTTGAATCCTTTGGTACAGGTTCTAGTTCCTGGGGCAGCAGAAACCAAGCTGACTCCATCTTCTACATGACACTCCCTTCAGATATTTAAAGCTAGCTATTGTTTCACCTCTTAGTCTTCTCTTCTCCAAGCTAAACATACCCATTTCCCTAAGTTCTTCCTCATAAGGATTGATTTCCAGACCCTTGATCATCTTGGTTCCCCTTCTCTGGACATGTTCCAGCTTGATAATATTCTTCTTGAACTGTGATACTCAGAACTAGACACAGTATTCCAGATGAGGTCTGACCAGAGAAAAATACTGTGGCACTAATACTTCCCTTGATCTGGTTACTATACTCCTGTTCATGCAGACCAGAATTGCATTGGGGTTTTAGGCTGCTGCATCACACTGTTGACTCATGTATAGCTTGTCATCAACTCAGGAAGAGATATGCCTTAGAATAAGGGGCAACTGGAATGATCACGCCCCCATTTCTAAATTAAGTAACATACATTACCACCATTCTCCATCCTGCTGGGATAGTAATAATTATTTTGTTATATATTGTTTGCTTGTTTTCAATGTCCAGGGCATCAGAAACCAAGTCATCAGGGTTTTCATGGCATTTTCTGTGCAAATAAAGACACCAACATGTGATTTTTTGCACAGATTAAGTCCTGCCCAGCAAAGAGTCTTTGCAAACCATGTATTTTTTTCCAGACCTTTTCACTGCAGGAAGAACATTGCTAAAATTACTCATTGCGCCCTTCAACAAAACCATCATACTGAACAATCCCAGAAGCAGGGCATCAAAAACAAAAAGGAGCATGAGGATGAGGCACAACCAGCATCTATAATCCACATTCAGTTCTGTACATCTACATTTCATAAGTCTTTCACCAGTCAATGGGTATTTCTCCGAGTGAAGGCATTAATGCACCCAGCAACCATTCTGCCTGGCAGATGTTCATTGGTAATGTTAAAATTTCGATCCAACACAGCAAGGTCTATATTTCTACACTAATGAATAAAGACAACTGATGCTAATGCCTGCTACGTCTGGCAAGTGTTTGCAATCCCATCAATAGTTTTTTAAGAACTCTTTCCTTGTTTTTCCTACCCTGTTAAGTTTCCATTCCCATCCCAAGAAAACCTGGGACTGAAAAATATTGTCAGATAAGAGATTTGTTTCTGCTTTTCTTTTAGTAGCCAGCACTGAATCTAGGGTTTACTCTTCACCCAAAGCTTGAATGACCTTTTGGAGTACAAGTGTCAGAATCCCCTGCCTCTGGGGATTCTGGAAGCTGTAGTCCCAAAAGTACCATATTCAAACTGTGATTTGAACTGATATAAGGAAGATTTATACTATTATGTTTAATTGCTGGCAACTTCAACTTATGGTTATGAATAGGAGACCTCCAAGTCTCCTTGTTCTCAACAGCCCTGCTCAAGTCCTGCAAAGTTATAGCTCACTTTTAAAAATGAATTCTATATTTTTATGGTATGTCCATAGTATGACAGACTAGTGGCATCACTAGGGTTGGTGTCACCCAGTGCAGTAACTCATGGTGTCACCTATCCCCATTGACCTCCTCCCATACCACACCATACAGAATCCTTAGCAATGTTTTTGTACTAATGTTACCCAGAAATTGTAATACCCCAATATCACAGAATGTAGTGGCAATAGTTGTGACACATGCAACAAGCAAGTTTGAAATTATACCTTTCAATTACACTACCATATGCACAGCCTAAATATAGCTACAGGTACATAGCTTAATGTGGTTGGAGTGACAAACTGGTAAGATGGGATGTTTCAAAAGAAACATTAAAAAGCATTTTAAAGAATATTTTTTAAAAACATTAAATTTTATTTTTTTTAAAAAACCCTGAGGCCTCTCCTTTCTCTTCCCACTGAGCCTTGCCCTATTCACACCATCTCTTCAGCATTTTAATGGGACACAGGCAAACGCCACAGCCCGTTTCTGCCCAAAGGCAGATGTTTTGGGAGCAGTGGTGTCATTCTCCCTTAGGGTGTCACTGGTGCAGTCCACAGTCCCAGCATGTCCTTAGTGACAATGCTGTGAAAGCCTCAGTTTAATCATCTTGGCTTCTAGGGAACATTCAGGTTTGATTTGCTCTAGGACCCTTTATTTGTCTGCTTGGTAGTTCATGGTATCTGCAGAACTCTTCTCCAGCACCACATCTCAAATGAGTTGATTCTCTTATCAGCTTTCATCACTGTCCAACTTTCACAGCCATGCCTAGAAATTAGAAATATTATGGGAATGTAGGGCTCATTAAAAATCTGTCCTTTTAATTCTCGGCCTATTTCCACTTTTCCACTGCTGCCTGATTTGGGACATGTTATCAGCATAAGTGGAGGTGTGATACCCACCCTGCCTGCTGAAGCTGATCACAAGAATCTTGTGTATCATTTTGCTACTGTTCTCCACAATTGCACATCATGTTCCCCATTCAAACACACACTGGTAGAAGCACATTATATGAATCATTGCTGCCAGTTGCTCAGTGGAACATGCTCCCCCATAGATAGTGCAGACAACCCTCAAAAATGAAGCCTGAGTCACTGTTAAGCCAAATGCTGGCAATCCAGCTCAAACTGTGAAACAAGTGGCATCATTAAGCCACTGAACAATTTTTTTCTTTTCTTTTTTTGAGGGTCCAGCAACAATAAATACAAACAATGGATAGGGCATTTATCCTCCATATTAAATACGAAACCTCCTTCATCCTGAGGGCCAAATTTAATTTCAGAATAGTCCTTGAAGGCCACATTCTAGTGGAGATGGAACAAATGCCACCACATTCTGTCTGAAATCTCTTACTTTCCACATCTAAACCTTTGTTATTGTGTGCCTTCAAATCATTTTCAACTTATGGCAACCCTAATGTAAACCCATCATGGAGTTGTCTTGTTCACATTTCACATTTTTAAGCAAAGAGTGAAAAAGTTCCTGGCCTCATATGCATATCACAGCAGAGTTATTGTTTCGATCACACATTTCTCCAGCTTTTTCACTGGCGTTCAGAGCTCAAAAACTGCATATATTATGGCAAAGTGGACAAGAGTACTGCCTCTAAAGAAGTAGATTACTGTATATCCATGAGAGCAATAGCCAAAATGAAAATCAGTTTAGTCTTAAATGTGCTGCCACATTCCTTTTTTTCCCCTTCCCCTCCTTACTTTTCATGTTGCAAAAGACTGACATGGCTACTTCTTTGAATAGATGAATGGGTTTCAAGGGCAGAAGTATCATCAAAAAGAAACAATTTAAGGTATATTGCCTGAACAAGCAATCCCCAAATAATCTGCAAATCGATACATAGATGGAGAAATTGTGGCTGCAACTCCCATCAGCCCTGACAGCACAGCCAATGGTGAGGAATGCTGGGGGCTGCAATCCAAAAACATATGAAAGGCTTGCACTTGCTTACCCCTGATTTAAAAATATACATGTGCGAAATTAAATAGAGACTTTATTTAAGGCCCGCTAGAAACATAATCCAAAACTTTTGTTTGTGTGGTCAATATGCAGCACATGTCTGCTTAGGGCAAATTGCAGTCTGACTGCCTTTGTGTGTCAACATGCAAAGGCATGCAAAGATCAGACTGTGACCTAAAGGCTTGAAAATCTACAACTAACCAGGAGCGAGGCTGGTAATTTACTAAGCTAAACAGCATTTCTCCTTCAGACAGAAAGTAAAAGCAAATGTCCATGCAATTTGGAAAGCACCGTAAGATGCATTAGTAAATTGAAAGAAGAGGATGAAGAGACATTAGGGAGAGAGAAGGGAATGCCATCTCCTAGTCACTAAGGCCCATGCTGAGTGGATAATTTCTGAGCTTGGTGGGAAGCACACAATAAAAATACTACACGTGACATGCAATGCAA
>NC_056527.1:8502255-8531171 GCF_019175285.1 Sceloporus undulatus | reverse complement strand
CCCTATAAATGCACTTTATCGATTCAGACATAAACAGTGGGACTTTCCCCTAAATAAGCATGTATAGCAAGGGTGCATTTCCTTCATGAAATTATACCAAGTGCGGATCAGTTGCCCCCTACCCTGGTGTAATAGAAGAGCAGCTCTAGTTTTGCATCTACACACTGCATCTTTTTTAATCTCAAAAACTAGAAAATTCCTTGCTTGCTACACTTAAACACACACAGAGAAATGTAATCTTGACCTCCAACTTTCTGAGAGATGACTGAGAGTCAGTTTTAAGTCTAGTTTGCTCATTTGCATCACCTTTGCACTGTCTTTCAAACCATCTAATTTGTTTATTTTTAATGTGACACCACTGCTAAAAAAAAATTCCCCAAAGAATTCTCAGATTTAATTTTTTGGGGGAAAACTATTTAAAGTAACCGCTCAGGTGCTACATAGAGATTTGGTTGCTATGTTCCAAGGCAAAATGTGCAGATTCAAAAGGAGTGAGAGAATGCAGACAACAAAAGATGAAGGCTTTAGAAAGGTCAAAAGTATTAGCCATCTTCAAGATTGGGGGGGGGAGATGATGGGGGACATGAAAATAGCCATCAAGCATGGCAGAAACAGACCTGCCAATAGACCTCATAATTCTTTACCATCAAAGACAGAGATAATGGCACATGAAGCCATTTGAAGGGAGTCATGTTAGCTGTCTTTTTCAAAAAATGCAGAGAAAATGTGGCAGCTTTTCTAGCTCATCAAGAAATAAAACCCATTATTGGAAGAAGTGAGGCTACAGGTTTTGACCAATCTGAATATGGTAAACTTCATCAAGTAGATGGTTAAACTGGCTGAACCCAGTTTCAACTGATAACCAAAATTAAATCAACATTCCCTCCCAGCCCCATTTGCCCACTCATCCACCTGCCTGCCTCAGACTGCTAGGCAAGTACTGTAAGTAGGGAACAGAAGGGGCAGACTTGCCCTGCCACTGCCACCTCAGCTCCCTCTTTGGAGAGAGAGCCATGGTAGGAATGAAGCCACAAGGGGCACACTTGACCCTCTTCTGGCCTCTGCCACCTTGACTCCCTCCTCAGGGAGAGAGCCAGGGTAGAAGTGAAGCCACAAGTCATGCACTCACTCTGGCAAAGCTGCCTCCACTCCCTTCTTGGAGAGAAACTCAGGGCAGCCGAAAAGTCACAATGAGGGCATACTCACCCCTTCCCTCCTGCTTCATCTCTCACCTTCCCAGGATCTCCTTCTCACCCACTCGCCTTCTACCCAGATAAGGAAAGGGCTGCCAAACATCAGCCTACCATGCCCTCCCTTCCCTCTTGCTCCCTCCCTCGATTGTGCAACCACCCATCCTGGGCTTCTTCGGGGGTTGGCTGGGCAAATGAAGGAGATGGAGTGGTGGAAGGTGTATGTGCTGCCCCTCTTCCTCCAATGCACCCCACAGTGAGAGGGCCCGGCTGGGTCTCACCCCTCCTCTGAAGTGTCACCTGGTGTGGTCAACACCCCTTGCACCCACCTAATGATGCTGCTGCTCCCAGGCAGATACCGGGGGGTGGGGTTGGAAACAAGAGGCCAACTATGACTGCAACAGGACACTGGATCTGATACTTGGGCTCCACTCCTAAAAATGTGCATTAGGCTTGTGACTACCAGCTATTTTACAAGGCAATCGAGCATTTCAACAGAGCACTAAAACTTGAATAAGCATTTGCATGTTTTGTTGGTACGGAAACAAACCTCAGCAGATATCAAGGGCTAAATGTACTCCATTTTTGAAGGGCTTTCTTGACCCAAGTCTGAACTCTTAGCCAGCTCCCCAGCATTCAAACACAAGTATAAGGTAGGTATTTTATGACATTTTCATATGAGTAGGAGAGTTGTAAACTAATGCATTGTAAACAGTGATCTGCATCCTCTTGGTTAATCCTAACTACAGTAGACTCACTACTGTTGAATGATGTGTCAACATGTCAGTATTGATTCAATGGGTCTACTCTGGTCAGGCCTAACAACAGAATTTAGGCCAATGTCTAATATTCAGCCACCTGCCTTGTACAGTTTTGCTTTGTTATCCAAGTTAACAAAAAGGAAGGTGGACAGTTATGCAAAGCAATCACGTGGACACCTGCTTCTTGGCTCTATGGGTACTCTGGAATACCCTTGATTTTTCAGCCAAGGACAGGCACCATAGTTATACCCTGTCATGCATTGGAATTTCCTCTGTGGTCAGAAAATACTCCCAATAAAAGCGCTGAGTGGATTGTTGAGGAAAAAAGGACAGCAAGGGTACTGAAGCTGGCTGGCAGACTGTATATCATGGTTTTTCCTAGCAGAGTGAAGTGCATTGTATTTCTGTGGAGATGGTAGTAATTATTTCTAAATTTTGCATCTACCGCTCCATAAATGTTATGCAAATCTGTGTCCTCCTTTTTGGTGAAGCAGACTACGTATGCTAATTGCACTCCAAAAAGCATCTCCACATCCTGGCAAATGATTGCTGTAATCTTGCATATGACACACACAGGCCACATTTCAGTGGAGAGGTTTCACTACACACTACCTATCTACTGGGTTCCACTGTTATACCGCTGATAGGACAACTCATATCATGCTGATGTGCACTCCAGTTGTGCAGCAATCAATATGCTCCCTGTACAGATGGTAAGAACATTTGCTGCTATTCATTTCCCAGGTGAACAGTGGGGTTCCCACCACTCAGGAAGAATAACACAGAAAAGAAAGCTTTGGGCAGTTGTCAGCTGGTTTCCACATCTCTGGCGAGAATCCTGTTGGGGCCTTACAACTGCAGGATTTAGGATTAGGTAGTTCCATAATGTCCATATCCAGTGAGGGAGTGCTGTTACATTACTACACCAGGGAGCCAGCTAAGTGACCAATGCACAATGGGACCAACACACATCAATGCTATTATGCATCAGGATACAAGCCAGGGAGTGCCTATGTACATAGAGAGAGAGATGGACACACTCATCCGTGTCCTGTTACGTATCTTCAGAACCCACTAACAACTAGGGCTCCCGTAGTCAACACACAAGTGTACTATGCAAATTGGTGTGCATTTTTGCACATTCGCATTGCCAGGTAATTGTCTTTACTTTCCTGCACAAATTCACATCTATTTGAATCTATTCACCCTCCATCTGCCAAAAATCTTCAATCATCTTATTGCATGCTAAGCACATGGACCACCACTTATGCGATAAAGTGCATTCCTGTGGATTTCAGTAGATACTCCAGTAAAAAATGCAATACCTTTTCCCACTGAGTTTAAGGAATTTTCAGCCCCCACCAAAAGCCCAGACTCCTGTGAATCATGTGTGACCAGGTCACATTCTAGTTGAGCAGAACGAGAAGCATTTTGAGCATGTAGACTATCCTTCTGCATACATGAAGGTTGTCGTTGCTGTCATGTGCCTTCAAGTCGTTTCCAGCTTACAGTGACCCTAACCTAAGGTGATCCTAGCATGGAGTTTTCTTAGCTAGTTTCTTCAAGTAATTTCCAACCTATGGCAACCCTAAGGTAAATCTATCATGGCATTTTCTTGGCAAAGTTTGTTCAGAGGAGGTTTGCCCTTGCTTTCCTCTGAGGCTGAGAGAATGTGACTTGCCCAAGGTCACCCAATGGGTATCCATGGCTGAGCTGGAAATCATACCCCTGGTCTCTAGAATCTTAGTCCAACACCCAAATCACTATGCCATGCTGGTACATAACAAAAATTGTGATAAACAATTCCTCCCCCCTCTGAAATTGGAAGAGAGCAGCCGTACCTCAGGAGATATGAGGTTCAATTCCTGTCATCTCTAGGAAGAGTTTTGGGAGTGGGGAGAACTTGCTTTAAATCTCAGAGAGATGCTGCCAGTCAAAGTTGATAGGATAACAGTAGAAGGTTGGACTCTGTTAAAGGCAGCTAGATATGTTCATATGAGATTGAAAGGGCATAAAGCAATGGGAAGCAATGGCTTGACAAATAAAGTAGGACCAGACATATAAAAGACAAGCTGGAAACTAATGAGAGATCAGGAACAACAGATAGTCGAGTGAGAAAGCTGACAGTTCCAAAACCAGGTAATCAGGACCACTTAAAACAAGTGGGAAAGTATGGGCTTTTAAAGACGATCTCTGACAGGAGACAGGTAGAAAGCACAGAGTTCAATTCTTCAAAGATTTGGCGACTTCTGAAGCAAAAGAAGAGTTTGAGCATCACAAAAAATCCAGACTTAATTACTGCATGCAAAGCCCCATGGTCATTTTAAAAAGCAGTACCCCAATACTAGCACACACACAGGTTTGTGAGGAAAAGGCCACACACTTTTTGCAGGGGGCTTTCTTCGTATGGCAAACTCTGATAAGCTTTAACACAAATTAAAACTAAGAAAGGAAGGAAGGAGATATTGCAATGGTCTAGGTGGTCATGTAAAAACATAAAGCACTTTGAGTACAATGAATAAATTATGTTGCTATCTAGCGAGAGAGAGGAGGTGTGGGTGATATGAGTCCAACTGTTGGATTTAAGAAGTCCTCATGTTCCTCTGGGAAAATGGGCTTCTCCTGAACACACTCACACAGCCCCTCTGCCTTTATCAAACTTTTATCATCCAAATTCCAGCAAGGGTTTGAAGTAATGCTTACAAAACTTAGAGAAACCCAGACCTTAGAGGCAAATTGTGACGTATTCATCACAAGAATCCCCATAGCAGCCAAACAATAAAAAAGATATTTTTTCCATCTCCACCACGATCTGGTCTTTTGTAACTTTAATGGGTTTTAATTGCCTATTCATTATCACCCCATCCCCACAGATACACATCCAAAATATTTTAATATAATATACAGTTGCCCTCCACCTTTGCAGCTTTGAATTTTTCAGATTTGATTTATTCACAAATTTGATTAATATGTTCTCTATAGGAATCTTTGTCCTGTGTGATTCTATACTCAATGTCCACCAGAAATGGGAAGAACTAAAGATCTTGCAAGAAAAGGTATTTTCTAGGCTTTTGTAGGTCTTCCAGTGCAATTCTACAGTCAATGTCCAGTGGATATTAACCATAAAGTTAGAATCATAGAGTTGGAAGAGACCACAAGGGCCATCCAGTCCAACCCCCTGCTATGCTTCCTCAGCTTTAAAAAAATAATGTGTTATTTTTCCAATTTGCGTTTTTCCCTACTTTCATGGGGTCCTATGCCCCTAACACAGGGAATGTAAATGGCCCACTGTATCTTTATTTGGAAAATCCATGCTCCCCTCTCCCCCTACTTACAATCCTCAGGTACTCTAAGAATCCCAACTAAGCATGATAAAGTCAGTTGGGGAGAGTGAGGTAGAAGACAATAGACATCACCTTTGCTAATTAAAAAGTCCCAGGGCTTCAATCCTGCAAACCCAGGCTCTATTGCAACCCTGTTTACAGGCCTAATCCTCACAAAGGTCAGAAGAAATGAAAAATCACTTCTGGGACTCTCTGATTTTAGACTTTTGGCAGGGATATCATAGAATCATAGAGTTGGAAAAGACAGCAAGGGCCATCCAGTCCAACCCAAATCTGCCATGCAGGAAATCTCAATCAAAGCATCCCCGACAGATGGCCATCCAGTCTCTGCTTGAAGACCTCCAAGGAGGGAGACTCCATTACACTCCGAGGGAGTTTGTTCCACTGTCAAACAGCCTTACTGTCAGGAAGTTCCTCCTAATGTTGAGGTGGAATCTCTTTTCCTGGAGCTTGCATTCATTGCTCCAGGTCCTAGTCTATGGAGCAGCAGAAAACAAGCGTGCTCCCTCTTCAATATGACATCCCTTCAAATATTTAAACAGGGCTATCATATCACCTCTTAACCAGGCTAAACATCCCCAGCTCCCTAAGTCGTTCCTCGTAGGGCATGGCTTCCAGACTCTTCACCATTTTAGTTGCTCTCCTTTTGACACACTCCAGTTTCTCCACACCCTTTTTGAATTTTGGTGCCCAGAACTGGACGCAATATGTGGATCAATACTAGAGGTGTCTGATTCTAATTGTTGGTTACCCTTGCGACAACCCCCAAAATTATCTCCTCCCCTTCCCCATTCTAATCTGCTCAGTGTATTCCTGCATGGCAGGAGGTTGGAGTGGACGGCCCTTGAGATCCCGTCCAACTCTATAATTTTATATGATTCTTGGCAACTGGAATGTGGAATAGTGAAGACACTGCTCTGCATTGATTTTGCATCTTCCATCTCACCCCAATCCTTCTAACTATTCACAACTTCAGCCAACAGCCAGTTAAAAATGTGGGGCTTTCAGATCCCATCAGCAGAAAGCTTTTCCCTTCCATGGCCAAGTGCCATTGTCCAGATAAATAAGCAGCAAGAATTATGCATGGGGTTTTTAAGGTTGGCAGGAAGGCTCACTTATACATTTTGTGGTGAGGGCTTTGGGAAGGATAAAAAATTCATGAAATAGGGAGGGCAGGGAAAATCCTTCTTACCCCTTTGCCAAGATGGAATGTGCAATAAAGCTATCCTGGGTGGAAAGAGACCAAATGCTGAGCTTTTGGCGTATTTCAGATTTTGAAACAGGAATATCAAAGGCCACAGGAGAGGATCGTGGCTCCTACATGCTCCTTCAATTCATATCACATGTTTGTGGATGCTTATATGCACACACTTTCATTTCTGGGAGCAGCCATCTCAACAAGAAATCTCACATTAGCAGAATGCCGCCTTGTAGGAAGGAGGGCATGCAATGGTGTGGGCAGATTTGCAGGTTATCTGAAGCACAGGGACCAGCAAGGGCCATTCATTCATTCATTCATGGATGGTATTTATACCCCGCCCTTCAGCCCTAATGGCTATCAGAGCGGCTTACAATTATTATTTTTAATTAGACGGTTCCCTGCCCTCGGGCTTACATCTAAAAGACACGAAACAAAAGGAGAAGGGAATGGTGGAGGGCAAGGGGATGAGGTCCACTGGTTATTCTCTCCCTCTGAGGCCTGGACCAAGGCAGATGGACTGGAGGGAGAGCTCTCTTTCTTCAGGCTAGCCATGATGGAGCTGGGCCTAGGATGACAGTTATCATGGACCTAGGCTGCATTCTACAGTTTGCAGAATTCCACAGCAGTGAGCCATGGCAGTTAACCAGACTATTTCTGCAGTGCAGAAGCAGCCCTAGGCTCCCAATCAGAACGTGGAAAGATATATTGTTGATTATTGCTGGTGTTACTGTTTTCACATCTTTGTCCAAGTGTCATTCAGTTTCCTACCCTTGGCTTCAAATGTCTGGCTGGTCCAAGGGGGTCAAATTTTGCCTTCAATAGAAAAACCCTAGACTGGGGACTGGTGAAGCCCAGGTTACAGGGCAGTAATTCCATTCTTGTGGTGTGGTGGTTTGAGCATTAGACAATGACTCTGGAGACCAGGATTTGAACCCCTGCTCAGTCATGGACACTCACTGGGTGACCTTGGATAAGTCACACTGTCTCAGCCTCAAGTGGATGGCAATGACAACCTGCCCTCTGAAGAAACTTGCCAAAAAAAGCCTATGATAGGTTCACCCTAGGGTCACCATAAGTCAAAATTGACATGGAAGCATGCAACAACAATTCCATTCTAGGCTATAGTCCAAACCAGTCTAAACTAGGCTATAGTCTAGCTGCCTTGAGTCCCTGTACCAGAAGGAAGGCAGAATGTAAATAATAATAATAATAATAATAATAATAATAATAATAATAATAAGTGGTTTCTAAACTGGCCTTTTAGACTTCAACCCCCAGAAGCCTCAGAGAGGTTGGGCAACAGTCAGGAATTTGGGGAAGTAAAGTCCAAATGTGAAGAACTAAAGTCTGGTAAAAAAAAATTATTTATTGTATTTATGTGCTGCCTTTCTCTCAAACTGGGCCCAGAGTGGCTCACAAAAGGTGCTTCAAAACAACAAAAAGTACATTTAAAAAAACACAATTAAAACAGTATATTGATTTAAAATGTTTTTAAAAACTGTAAAATCCTTTAAAAATACTAAATTATTTTTTAAAAAAAATTATTAAAAACCTAGCAAAGCAACACCCAGTAAATAAACCTGTTGTTGTTGTGTGCCTCCAAGTCAGCCGGTGACCCTAAGGCAAACCTATAATTGGGTTTTCTTCGTAAATTTCTTCAGAGGGAGTTTCCCATTGTCATCCTCTGAGGCTGAGAGAGTGTGACTTGCCCAAGGTCACCCAGTGCATTTTTATGCTCAAGCGCCTGCTTTTCTCCACTGGCTACTCTTTTAGTTTCAAAAATCTGCTGGAGCATAAAATCCTAGTTAATAATATTTGAAAAATTAGTATTGTTTTAAAATTAATCAGAAGTGGCTTTTTGTTGTTTGCTTGTTTAGTTTGGAGGCCCTTTCTTCATGTGACTTACCCATGAATTTATTTGGAGTTGGTGGTTTCCAGGTCAGTGGGCCTATGAAGCTCTGCTACATTTGGATGCAAACTTTCACAGATCAGTTTTGGATGCTGAGCTCCATTTCACCTTTCTCCCAAATAGGCTCAGCACCTTGGACAGTTCCTTTGAAATACAGATTAAACCCTAAACTAGATTCTGTGCAGGAGGAAGAGCCAACATGAGTGTTGGACTAACACTGTGGAGACCAGGGTTCAATTCCCCACTTGGCCATGAAACCCATTGGGTGACCTGGGGCAAGTCACACTCTCTCAGCCTCGGGGAAGGCAATGGCAAATGTTCTCTGAACAAATCTTGCCAAGAAAACCCCATGATATGCGGTTACCGTAAGTCGGAAATGACTTGAAGGCACACAACAACAACATCAACAAGATTCTCTGCCCTTATTAACATTGAGGCTACCAGTTTCTACTGCACATTCTTCTATAAAAGATGCCAAAGACCCCAGCAGACTCCCTCTCAACCCGTCACTTCAGCCTTCCCTCTGTTCTTTATCGCCTCTGGCCTTTTTTGCAGCCTGGGTGCCACTCATTTTCCATGTAAAGAATGTCTGTGAAAGCACTCAGGTTCTCCCATAATGAAGGAAGGCAGGCTGAAAGATAGTGAATCTTGAGTGCTAATGCAAGAAGAGCAAAAAGATCTGATAAAAAAATCCTTTTGAAAGCACCTGGTTTCCAATAAACACTGGCAAGGATTTCTGGTGTTCGAAATTGCATCCAACCCCTTCTTTTCAGAAAAGAAAAGGGAAAAGGAAGAGAAATTAGGGTTAAAACAATAGTCTATGCTAGGATTTTGGGGTACAATGGCGAAAAAACACACCTCTGGTGATGCTTCCTCCTCTTCCTTCTGCTGAGCAAACTGGGACCTCCAGAGTGCACCGATATAACCTTTGTTGTTGTTATGTGCCTTTAAGTCATTTAAAGGCAACCCTAAAGCAAACCTATCGTGGATTTTTTTTTTTTTTTGGCAAAATTTGTTCAGAGGAGGGTTGCTATTGCCTCCCCCTGACATTGAGAGCATGTGACTTGCCCAAGATCACCCACTGGGTTTCATGGCCAAGCTGGGAATTGAACCATGGTCTCCATCATGCCACACTGGCTCCCTTACCTATATGAATGCAACTACCCACTGATTTCAATTCCCGTTGTACAGTAATACAATGGTACATTGCTGTGATTCTTCTGAACTGAACTTTCCACCTCTGATGCTGCAGACACTTTCCTCCCCCATCCCCAACCCTGGTGAAAAGACAAAACCAAGCAAAGAGAAGAAGGAGAGAAGTACTTCTAAAGAAAAGGCTTTATTCTAAGCAGGAAATCTTCATTAGCAAAAGGTATCTCTCTTCATCAAGGTCCACCTTTCTTTCAAGTACACATGGGTACACATTATTCTAGATCATCTTCAGCCAACTCAGTAAAATAATCAATGGCCCTGTACAGACTGATGTGAAAGGCTAGCCTGAGGGCAGACTCAGACGATGGACACCCTGGCTCTGCCACATGCCACTCTACACAGTGTGCAGCATCATGATGCTCCTCCAGTGCTGCATCCAAATGATACGACATGAAGGAGCGTCATATAGCCGTATCGCCACGGCTATGGCACTCTTTCGAGGGTGCAAAAAGGAGCCACTTTTTGCAGCTCCTTTTTGTGTCCTTGACAGGCCAGATAGAGGCTGCAGCATGAGGTTGCCACAGCCCCAATCCGGCTAGGAAAGGGGCTGCATCCCACTGCTACTTAGGGGCAATCTGTTGAGCCTCAAAATTCCCTGATGCAACTAGCTAATACTTTCTCCTGTTCTACTCAGATACTGGGAATCATGAGTCCTGGATATTGATGAGGGTAGCTAGGAGTCTGGAGTTCCCTGTGAGGTGGAACAGAAACTACTTTAGTGCTTTGTACTCAGTAAATAGTGTGGTGTACTGGCTTGAGTGTTTGACTACAACTCTGGAGACCAGTGTTCCATTCTCAGCTCAGCCATGAAACCCACTGGATGACTTTGGGCAAATCACATGCTCTCAGTGTCAGGGAAAAGCAATGGCAAACCTTCTCTGAACAGATCTTGCCAAGAAAACCTCATGATAGGTTCACCATAAGTCAGAAACTGCTTGGAGACATACAACACACACACGCACACATGCAGACAGCAGCTGCAGTAAGCAGAGTACAAAGGGGAGGTGTTTAATCTGCTCACATTTGATATTTGTGGCTTAATGTTGTTACGTGGTGGTATGTCAACTGATTTATATGGAGACCCTAGTTCCCATTCTCCAAGCTCTCTCATTGTGAGCCACACAGATGTAGTATCCTTACCTATGTCTGCAGGGTGTGTTATGATTGCAAGGACTTCAGTTACATTTTTTTCCATAATTCAGGAGAAGAGGATTTATTTCCAAAGAAACTTGGTGGAGATGAGCAGGTGGTTTCTCGGCCCACAATTTCAATTCATGGTAATAAGCTTGCTCAATTGATTCTGGTGTTCAGGGCAAATTTTGCCCTTTTTGAGTCTTCTTCCCTTCCATTATGTTTTGCAGGTAGGATCTCAAACAGTCTAATCTGAGTAAGATGTCATTCTGAGCTTCTAGGGGCAAGACACTGAAAGAATGCAACAAATCTTTTTCAGTTTCATCAAAAAGATATTTTCTCAAAATCATTGAGTGCAGGGGTTTAAAAACCCCAAGGCTATGATGATCCTTGGTATACACTTTGTCTGTAGCTATAGATTTGCCATTGGTAACACCAGTATCAATCAGCTGATGGCAAACCTTAACTTGTGGGATTTTTGAGATGGGTGCAACATGTGGCAGCAGTGGTATTGGTCAAAACTGAGATATTTTTAAAGCAGCTGAAAAAAGTGGGATGGCAAGAGGAGTAATTGGGACTGTGCCAATTTACCCTGGCAAATTGAGACAATTGGAGGGTATGGGTGCCACCCTCAAATCAGTACTTGTTGCCAAGGTTTGGTAGCCACCAATGATTCCTGTCTCTATTCCAGGCACCATGGAAATTCAGAAACAACTAGAACTATCTGACTATAGTGGAAGAGGGAGGCAGAACATCTCCCTATGAAAAAAGTCAAACTATTGAACCCTGCAAATTGACAGAATAAATTGGCTCCTTCCTTTCTGAAAAAGAAGAAAGAAAATGCACAGTTTCCCCATATTGCCAGATTTCAATCACATACTTGTTTCAGCAGGAGTGGTGGCAATTTTGACATGGGCAAGTAGAGGAAGGGGAGATTGTAAAATAGTTGCAGCTTGAAAGCCTCTCCCAGCCATTTAAGGAAGATATATTGGTATGGAAAAAATTCTGGAAATGTGCCTGCCACAGTCACGAGGAAGAGGAGGAAGAAGCCTGGAGAATGCATGACTATCACATACTCCCATTGATATCAGTGCTTCATTGTGTGACTTGCTCTATACTCTGGGAAGGGAGCCCAGAACATGCATTCCTCAAATATCAGGCCCATGTCAGTAGGGTGGCAAACCTGTTCCAGGATTTAGCTCAAACTTTAAAGGAACTGTCCATAAGGCCAAACCCTATCTCCTCCATACTGATCTGGCACTCTGGATAGCTCACTGTAAAGTCTAAAGCCCAAAGCAATTCACCACCCTGTCAATATCAGTGCCACTAGCTGTCACTACTCTTCCTGACCATAGAGCAGAATGACCATTTCAAACAGCAGTAAGCATCAGTTCAAGAGCTTCCCCTTCTGATCTCTGTGGTCTGTCTTGCTTCTCCTGCATCCATTAACAGAAAAGTGGGCACATAATTTATGAAAAGTGAAGGCATTTTGATTTTTAGTTATCAATATGTCTGTGGCCTCCAGGCTAAATGTGATTATCAAGATATCCAGCTGGCTGGAAAAAGCAGGTGAAATGAGACCGCCAGCTCAGCATTAATCAAGGCTTCCCGGTCTCTGAGGTTCCAAACATCATCATCAGGCATTTGGATTATTCTAAGACTCCAGTGGTCCTGAGGCATTGTGTGCCAGCCTATGCTGGCACTGATTTATTAAGGTGGTCACATAGACAGGTACCTTCCAACTGCGAGATTGCAAGGATAATGTTCAAGACTGACAGGAACCATAATCATCTTTAGGAGCACTGGGCAGAAGCCAAGACTCATATTGGACGCCTTGTGTCAGATTGGGAGAAGAGATGTGCATTAATAAGCCAGCTGGGGAATAGCAGGTGTGCCACCTCTCAGAAAACGAAGCCACTGCGGGTATGGTGGATTTCTGAAGGAGAGGAATCCATAGGATTCAGAGAGTTCAAAATGGTTAGAGTCCAGTACAGATAACACAGTTTTTACATGTCTCTTGATTGACGCTTATTCATAGCTTGTCCTTTCGTGAACATTAATGTGCCAGACTGCCAACAATTAAATAAATACACAAGAGAATTATAAAAGAAATAATAGTTCATCAAATGCAAACATTTCCCAGAAAAAACAATCCAATTCAGCTCATCAATAAGAAGGGGGGGAAATTAATATGCATCAAGTGAAAGTCTGCTTCAGCAGCACATCAGCCAGGAAATTTTACTTTTTTGGACTACAGCTCCCAGAATCCTCCAGCCAGCTTTGCCAGTGACAATACTGGGCAGGAGATTCTGTGTGCTGTCGTCCAAAAATAAGTTTACCAATCTCTGGTTTAAAATCCCTAAAGTGAGTTTGTATAAGCATTTTCTTTGCCTGACAAACAAAGCAGATGAAGCTTGGGAGTTCTTAGGAGGGAGTTCTGTAGCTTGGTAGCTACCACAAAAGAGGACCTCCATTGTGCAGTTTGTGTGTAACCAGAAGGTATTGAGAAAGAAAATATAGAGACTGAATCTGCACCTCGAGGAGAAGGGACTGTGTATGTGTGTGAGCACATGAGCACATATGCATATGAGAGAGGAGGGGGATGTAAATCTTTGATTCCTTCATTTTCACAACACAAAAATGACTAATTTCAGAAGGTACACAGAGAAGTGGATTCAAGCTACAGGAAGAGAGATTCTACCTAAACCTTAGGAAGAACTTCCTGATGGTAAGAACTGTTTGACAGTGGAATATTCTGCCTTGGAGAGTGGCGGAGTCTCCTTCTTTGGAGGTTCTTTGGTGGTGCTTTGATGGTGTCTTCCTTCCTGGCAGAGGGTTTGACTGAATGGCCCTTGTAGTCTCTTCCAACACTATATGATTCTATGGAAATGGTAGGGATTGAACTCAGGACTTCTGCTTGCAATGTGTGGGTCGTGTCACTGCCCTATGGCCCCGCACATTAAAGAAATCTTATTCTAACTGGTTGGCTATCCTACTTTTAACTCCCCCACCCCACCCCTCAATCTCACCTGGATTTTAACAACAAGAAGACAATCAGCTTCTAGCTTAGAAAGGAGGCATTTAAAAAATGTTAAAGTGCATGATATAAATATACGCTTTAAAGCAAAGGAGCTATTCTTTGGTAGCTTCCTTTCCCCAGGGGAAAGGTGGCAGCCCTATGAATGAGCAGATGCTGCCTGTTTGTTAAGCACTTTTTTGTTCACGCTCTGATTACGCAGCCCAGCCCCGTTACTTGTTTCCAGGTGTTTGGCAGATGTGATCTTTGTGTGTCACTGCTTTGGAATTCACTCCTTTTCCTGGGACTACCACCAACCATGGCTAGGTTTTGATGTGGCAGAGGGCAAGGGAAGAAACAGACTCTGGGCTGCTGGAGGCTTGTGCTGCTGTGAAAAAGTCATTGTGTCACTCTCTTTTCGCCTAGCCCCTGACACTGTCTAGCTGTTACCTGGCCAAAGGGCAGTGCAGGAAAGCTTTGGGTTTTTTTTGGGGGGGGGGGCATTTCACATCTCACCTCTGCTAGAGAACACATGCATTGGCCTTTGGCAAACTGCAATCTCTCTCTCCTTCATATCTCCCCATTCTCAATCTGCAGCATGACAATAGCAACCGACCTACCTTAAAAAAACCCTATCTTGTAAAGCACCCTAAACGCCTGCTTCACATTTTAATGATTGCCATTGTCATCACCACCATTATCTCTAGTACATAAGATCACACACATACATGGTTATCTATGAGTAGCCCCCTTAATGTTGAGCTTACGTCTGAATAAAGAACTACAGACCTGAATCCTGTTGTGTCATATACCTGTAGACATTCCCTTATGAATGTGGTTGTATATTTTTTTGACATTGTGCAATTGTTCAGCTGTATAAGTGAAGTTCCACAACAGCAATTAGTTTGAATGTCCATAAATTAGTCCAACTAGAGGAGAGTCATCGAATCAACTGAGATTACTTATGTGCAGACTCACTATTCAATAAAAGACTGAATGGATGTACTATAGTTAGGGCTAACTAACAGGATTCTAGAAATGCAGTTGCACAGTCTTAGGTGGTGTACAATTATTCATCAGTGTTCTTCTAGAACCCATGTTCTAGCCACATAGCCCGAAAAACCCACAAAAAACTATTCATCAGTGTCTTTGCTGTACTGCTTTTCTCATTGGGGTTGCAGAAGCAACCATTCCCCATTGCACAGTGAGTTGCAAATGTCAGTATTCAGCAAAAGGGTGATGTAGTGAAACCACTGTGTAGTTATATAAGTGTAGATTTCCACTATGCAAGCACAAAAACAATTAAAATAATCACATTTAAAACAGAATAAAAATTTAAAAGGATACAAACAATTTTTTTTTAAATAAACAGACACACCACTATAAGAAGCCTCTTGACAGTGGATACATATTAAAAGCTTGCTTAAACAAAATGACAGCTGGCAAAACAGAATTAGCCTAGGATGGTTACTTTCAAATTTCATAGGGAAAGAACTGCAGTTACACTTGCCACTTTGTTTGTAGCAAACCTAAGAAACCTAAGGAACCAGCTAATGCCATTTTAGCTGGCATTAGCTGGTTCCTTCCATGCCACTGGGGTCATGAATCCACTCCAGGATTTCGTGCATATAGTACTTTCTAAGATGCTGAAACCCAAAATCAGTCCAGCACTATGGACAGCTCTTTTAAAGTTCAGCTCTTTTAAACCCAGAACAGATTCATCAATCGCATGGCATGAAAGCCATCAGGCACCATTAATTTCAGTTTGCTTCTCAGCAGGAATTCACCAAAATCCACAAAACCCAAACATGAAAGAAAAGGAACATGATGATGATGATGATAAATAATAATTGTATTTCTTTCCTGCCTCTCCTCAAGACTAGAGGCGGGGTACACCATATTAAAATACAAAACACAATTCATAGAATCATAGAAAAGTTAGGAAAAACACCAAGGGCCATCCAGTCCAGCCCCAAGCCATGCAAGAACTCACAATCAAAGCATCCCTGACAGATGGCCATCCATCCTTTGTTTATAAACCTCCAAAGAAGGAGACTCCACCACACTCCAGGGGAGTATGTTCCACTATTGAACAGCTCTTACTGTCAGGAAGTCTGACTAACATCTCCAATTGTTGTTGTTGTTGTTTTCTCCTGTTTGATTTGTAACCTCTTGCCTGATGAAGAAGCCCATGGAGCTTTGAAAGCTTGCAACAAGTATATTGTGCATTTCAGTTGGCCAATAAAGGTATCACTGATGGATTTTTGTTTGCATTTGTTAAATGGCCAACACAGCTGCCCCTGCATGTTTTCTGTCAGGAAGTTAAAAACACCTAAATCCACAGTTAAAATACAACATGATAAAATCATTAAAATACATTCAGAGTGCATATGCAAAATTTGCCCATCTTGAAACACATGAGAGTTGCACGTCTGCTCAGTTCGAAGAGACTTAAATTAGGCAAATAGATGCTTTAAGCTTTCCTTAAAAATGAATTAACACAAATGCAGTGGTTTGCCTGTTTAGGTACAAAGCCACACCTTGTATGCCTGGGAACACTCTCCTCTCTCTGGCTGCTCTTTTGTGTTGTCCTCCCAACCTTTTGCACTTCACCTCCTTCTTGTAACTGCCTCTGGCTCTCCCTCCTGCAACATCCTCCCAGATAAAAGCCTTGGCTAATGGTAACCCTCTTGTAATGATGCTTTTTTAGAACAGTGGGACATTTGTTAATAGCACTTGAACACAGGGGCATACGGTTATTATTGACAGAAGTCAAAGTCCCATCGAGTTGAAGAGGCAGGAGGACTGAGCGTGGGATGGCACAGAAACTTTTTTTCCAGACAACACCTTCCAAGGTTGAAGCAGGCTGGCTCCCTGTGTTGTTGGGATTCTTTTTTTGAAAGCCGAAATGATAAAATTCCCTAGCAACAAAACAGCACCTGCAGAGAAAGCTGTCTGTTTAATGTGTTTGGAAGAGTGGTGGTGAGTCAAGATCGCTCTTGAGAGCAACTTGAAAGATGCCCCCATGTCCAGAAGAAAAGGATGGCACTGCTCTGAGGCTGAGCGTGCCCAGCTTCTTTATATTTATCTTGTTTATTTATTTCATTTGTATGCCACTTTTCCCCCCAGAGTGGGACCAAAGGCAGCTCCCAGAGAGTCAATTTTTTTAAACAAAGTAAAAAAACAATTAAGGTCACTTTATAAAATAATATAAAAGACATACAAGGTTTTAAAAGAAAAATAAAACATCCTAATAAGAAGCTCCCTTACTTACATATCAAAAACTTGCTTAAACATAAAGGTCTTTGCCTGCTGACAAAAGGAAAGCAGGGATGGAGCCAGCCTAACCTCCTGCGGAAGGGAGTTCCAGATGCCACTGAGAAGACTATATGTCATGTCCTCACCAAGCAAGCCTGTGATGGTGCCAAGACCAAGAGGAAAACTTTCCCCTAAAGATCTTATGCGTCTGACTGGTTCATATGGGAAGATAGAGTATTTCAGATTGTCTGGACCTAAGCTCCAAACCACTTGCGGTGGCTCAAGTGGTTAAGACGCTGATTCTGTCAATTGCAAGATCAGCAGGCTAGCAGTTTGAGGCTCATGTGCTGCATGATAGGGTGAGCTCCCATCACTAGTCCCAGCTTCTGCCAACCTAGCAGTTCGAAAGCATGCAAATGCAAGTAGATAAATAGGTACCACTCTGGTGGGAAGGTAAACAGCGTTCTGTGCACTCATGCTGGTCACATGAACATAGAGTAGTGTGTTCTAAGCTCTTTGGTTAAGTAAATCTTTGGTTGGACACAACTTGACAACCTTGTCAATGGGGAACAATGTTTAAGCTGTCTATAGGTCATGATCAGCACTTTGAATTGTGCCCAAAAAAGAAACGGGTAGCCCATGAAGCTGTTTTAACAAGGGAGTTGCCTGAATCCTGCCTTGCATCCCATTTTGAGAGAAAAGTAGGATATACATCTAATAAATAAATAAATGCTCCCTATAACTGGCCCTGGTCAGCATTCTGGCTTTTGGACTCACTAAAGTCTCCAAACAGTTTCCAAAAGCAGGCCCACATTGAGTGCATGACAGTTGTCCAAATGGGATGCAATTAAGACATGTGTCCCTACTGCCAGATCTGACATCTCAAGGAATGGGTGCAGCTGGCACACTTGTTTTAACTGTGTAAATGCACTGCTGGCCACTGCTGAAACCTGGGCATACAGTCTCAAATCTGAGTCCAGGAGGACACCCAAACTGTAAGCCTGAGATTTCAAGGTGAGTGTAACCCTGTCCAGAACAGGCGAAGTCCCTATTTCCTTATTTTCTTTTTGACAAGTCAGGAGAACCCCCGTCTTGTCTGGCTTATGTTTAAGTTTGTTAATGACCACAGACATTGGTTCAGGAGCATGACAGCTCCCTTGGAATTAGAAGGGAAGGAAAGGAAAGGTAGAGTTGGGAGTCATCAGCATCCAAATGACCTCTCTCAGCAGTTTCACTTAGATGCTAAACAGCACAGGGGACAAGGCAGAACCATGAGGGACCCCACAGGCAAACAACCAGGGCACTGAACAGAAGTCCCCCAGCACCACCTTCTGAGTTCTCCCCTCCAAAGAAAACCAAAACCACTGCATCACAGTGCCCTCAAGTCCCATCCCAGTGAGTTGGACCAGGACAATGCCATGGCCAATGGTCCCAAAAACCACTGAGAGGTCCAGTAGAACCAGCAGTGATACACATGTCCTGTCCCATTCCTGCATAAGTCATCCATCAAAGTGACTAAAGCTATCTCTATCCATGCTCCTGGGATTTATGGGACTTGTAGGACAAAATATCAGGGGATGGGGGAATTCCCCCAATCCATTTGCAAGACTTGTTTCCACTGATCTCTGGTGACAAGTAATGCAAGCTTCTTATCTCAGCAAGCTCTAGTGCTCCATTATGAACACAAGCTATTCCAAAGCCTCCCAAATGTATTCTCCCACTTATGGTTAAAAATACATCCCATGACTTTATATTTCAGTGTATTAAAAAACTCATTATGTATATGATTCAGGACTAAACATATCTGTGGTCTCCTGAAAACAAGACATCTTTCTGGGCAATACAGTCCTCCTTCAAAATGATCCATCAAACATCCCTTAGAAGAGGGGGAACCTGCTTGAAACTGACATTTGTACAAGAGCTGGACTATATGAGGGCATTTGCTGTTTTTCAATACAACAATATTTCTCTTTGATCCTTCTCTCTCATTAGCTGACACTTTGGATATATTGATCTTCTTAATACCATATTATTTTCCATTTCCTTTTGCTTTAATCAAAATAGCTTTGCCAAAAATATCCTTCCCAGGTCCATTGCATCTGAATATATTCATCCATGGAATGTACATGTCTAAGGGTGCATCTGCACTGTAAAAATCATGCAGTTTGACATCACTTTAAGTGTTGTAGCTCCATCCTATGGAACCCTGAGATTGGTAGTTTTACAAGGTCTTTAGCTGTCTCTGCCAAAGAGGGCTGGTGCCTCATAAAACTACAAATCCCAAGATTCTGTACGATGGTGGCAGAGCAGTTAAATTGGTGTCAAACTGCATTATTTCTACAGTGCAGATGCACCCTTGGTCATACTCTTACTCCCACCTCTAGGTCTGAAAGCATAGCCTGGAAAAGTTACTTCTGGGCTACTACCATTCCCAGAACCCTTTATCAATATGGCCATGACCAGGCTGGATGGGGGATTCTGGGATTAAGATCCCACATGGGGTTAAATAATATAAAATTCTCCATAAGCAGTTACATGCTGATTGTCCTACTCAGGCAATGTTGGACTGAATAGAAATGTTGTGCAACACAATGACAAAATGGACACGGAACCAAATGACCAGTCAGATCTAGAGGTACAAGACTGGTGCTGGCCTTCCAATCTTACCAGAAGATGAGAAAAACAAAGATGGCATTGACCAACATGATAAATACCACACTTTCTGAAGGCTACAATGGATGGAGATGTGTGTGTTTAAGAAAAAGAAAACATTGGTAACTCGACATCAGAGGAAGAGAAACTGTTCATGAAACTGCCCTGGCAGACCACCTGATGAACAGCTGGGATCAGAACTCTATCCCTGCTAACGTGCAAGGACTCTGCCTAGCAAAGGAAAAAGACTTACCAGATGTCCCTGACATTGCCTGATACCCTGCATAGACTATGAAACCTCCTAGGTCAGACCCTAACCTCAGGCATGTTTTTTCCTGGTGTGCTTCATTCCTTAAGAAAACAATTTCCACTTTCAGATGTAACTAAGAGATCAGAAACAGTCAAAGGTAGCCAACAGGTAGCCCAAGGGGTAAAGCCAACTCCAGTCCTACATGAAAAGGCTTTGCTTTGCAGCTTCTTGGTCCTGATGCCATTCCTTCCAACTATAACTGCTAGTTCATCTCTCCCATTTCAGCAAAAAAGAGTTAGAAGATGGATTCCTTCAAAACAGTTGTGAAGATTGGGTCCAGGAGGAGATAACAGTGGTTAGAGGGACAAGGAGGAAGCAGATCCAATCAGTTAAAGAGCCCTTCTGGATCAGACCAAAGGTCCATGTAAACTGTAGTCATGATTCCCCCAGCTACGCTCCCCTTTTTCCTCTTATTCATTTTGTCCTTCCTCTTCTGTCCCTTCTTTTCTTGCCTTTTTTCCCCTCTTGCCAGTTCCCTTTCCCACTTCTCTCGTTTCCCTTCTAGCTTTTTCCATCCTTACATTCACCCTCCCTCAATCTTTATTCTCCCTTTTGCCCCTTCCCGTCCTCCCTCTTTACCCCTTTTTTCCCTGTTTTTCTAATCTCTGTTCCTTCTCATCAATCTTTTGCCTCTCCTTTTTTTGTTTGCCACCCGGTCCATCACCTTGACTCCACTTCTTTTCTTTTTTGCTTTCTTCCTTCTCTTCCTCCCTCTTATTCCTCTCTTTCCCCCTTTTTAGAGTCGCAGACAAGGATAACACAGGTTTAATACATGTCTCCTTGATTGACGCTTATTCATTAGCTTGTCCTTTCGGGAACATTAATGTCCAGACTGCCAACATTAAATAAATACACAGAGAGAATTATAAAAGAAATAATAGTCACCAAAGCAAACATTTCCCAGAAAAAACAATCCAATTCATCGCTCATCAAAGAAGGGGGGAAAATTAATATGCATCAAGTGAAAGTCTGCTTCAGCAGCACATCAGCCAGGAAATTTTACTTTGTTGGACTACAGCTCCCAGAATCCTCCTCCAGCCACTTGGCCAGTGACATATATGGGCAGGAGATTCTTTGTGCTGTCGTCCAAAAATAAGTTTACAATCATCTGGTTATAAATCCCTAAAGTGAGTTTGTATAGCATTTTCTTTGCCTGACAAACAAAGCAATGAAGCTTGGGAGTTCTTAGGAGGGAGTTTCGGTAGCTGGTAGTACCACAAAAGAGGACCCATTGTGCAGTTTGTGTGTAACCAGAAGGTATTGAGAAAAGAAATATAGAGACTGAATCGGCACCTCGAGGAGAAGGGACGTGTAGTGTGTGGGGAGCACATGAGCACATATGCATATGAGAGAGAGAGGGGATGTAAATCTTTGATCCTTCATTTTTCACAACACAAAAATGACTAATTTCAGAAGGTGACACAGAAAGTGGGATTCAAGCTACAGGAAGAGAGATTCTACTAAACCTTAGGAAGAACTTCCTGATGGTAAGAACTGTTTGACAGTGGGAATGATTCTGCCTTGGAGAGTGGCGGAGTCTCCTCTTTGGAGGTTCTTGTGGTGGCTTTGATGGTGTCTTCCTTCCTGGCAGAGGGTTTTGATTGAATGGCCTTGTAGTCTCTTCAAACTCGATATGACTATGGAATGGTAGGGATGGGATGAACTCAGGACTTCTGCTTGCAATGTGTGGGTCGTGTCACTGCCCTATGGCCCCGCACATGAAAGAAATCTTATTCTAACTGGTTGGCTAGCCTACTTTTAACAATCCCCACCCCCACCCTCCTCACTCACCGGGATTTAACAACAAGAAGACAATCAGCTTCTAGCTAGAAAGGAGGCATTTAAAAATGTTAAATGCATGATATAATATACGCTTTAAAGCAAAGGAGCTATTCTTTGGTAGCTTCCTTCCCAGTGGGAAAGGTGGCGGCCCTATGAATGAGCAGATGCTGCTGCCTGTTTGTTAAGGCACTTTTTTTGTTCAGGCTCTGAGTGTACGCAGCCCAGCCCCGTTACTCTAGTTTTCGCAGGTGTTTGGCAGTGTGATCTTGTGTGTCATGTCTGCTTTGGAATTCACCTTCCTTCCTGGGACTACCACCAACGTGGCAGGTTTTGTGAGGGCAGAGGGCAAGGGAAGAAACGACTCTGGGCTGCTGGAGGCTTGTGCTGCTGTGAAAAAGTCATTGTGTCACTCTCTTTTCGCCTAGCCCCTGACACGGCTACTGTTACCCACCTGGCCAAAGGGCAGTGCAGGAAAGCTTGGGTTTTTTTGGGGGGGGGGATTTCACATCTCACCTCTGCTAGAGAACACAATGCATTGGCCTTTGGCAAACTGCAAATCTCTCTCTCCTTCATAACCCCATTCTCAATCTGCAAGCATGACAATAGCAACCGACCTACTTAAAAACCCTATCTTGTAAAGCACCCTAAACGCCTGCTTCACATTTTAATGATTGCAATTGTCATCATCACCACCATTATCTCAGACATAAGATCACACCAATACATGGTTATCTATGAGTAGCCCCCTTAATGTTGAGCTACGTCTGATAAAGACTACACTACAGACCTGAACCGTGGTTGTCATATACCTGTAGACATTCCTTATGATTGGGTTTATATTTTTTGACATTGTGCAATGTTCAGCTGTATAAGTGAAGTTCCACAACAGCAATTAGTTTGAATGTCATAAATAGTCCAACTAGAGGAGAGCCATCGAATCAACTTGAGATTACTTATGTGCAGACTCACTATTCAATAAAAGACTGAATGGGTGTACTATAGTTAGGGCTAACTAACAGGATTCTAGAAATGCAGTTGCACAGTCTTAGGTGGGTACATTATTCTGCAGTGTTCTTTCTAGAACCATGTTGTCTAGCCACATAGCCGAAAAACCCACAAAAAACTATTCATCAGTGGTCTGTGCTGTACTGTCTTTTCTCATTGGGGTTGCAGAAGCAACCATTCCCCATTGCACAGTGAGTGGCAAATGTCAGTATTCAGCAAAAGGGTGATGTAGTGAAACCACTGTGTAGTTATATAAGTGTGATTTCCACTATGCAAGCACAAAAAAATTAAAATAATCACATTTAAACAGAATAAAAATTTAAAAGGATACAACAATTTTTTTTTAAATAAACAGACACACACACACTATAAGAGGCCTCTTGACAGTGGATACATATTAAAAGCTTGCTTAACAAATGCCGGTGGCAAAACAGATATAGCCTAGGATGGTTACTTTCAAATTTCATAGGGAAAAGAACTGCAGTTACACTTGCCACTTTGTTTGTAGCAAACCTAAGAAACCTAAGGACCAGCTAATGCATTTTAGCTGGCATTAGCTGGTTCCTTCCAGGCCACTGGGTCATGAATCCACTCCAGGATTTCGTGCATATAGTACTTTCTAAGATGCTGAAACCCAAAATCAGTCCAGCACTATGGACAGCTCTTTAAAGTTCAGCTCTTTTAAACCCAGAACAGATTCATCACATCGCATGGCGAGAAGCCATCAGGAACCATTAATTTCAGTTTGCTTCTCAGCAGGAATTCACCAAAATCCACAAAACCCAAACATGAAAGAAAAGGAACATGATGGATGATGATGATAAATAATAATTGTATTTCTTTCCCTGCCTCCTCAAGACTAGAGGCGGGGTACACCATATTAAAATACAAAACACAATTCATAGAATCATAGAAAAGTTAGGAAAAACACCAGGGCCATCCAGTCCAGCCCCAAGCCATGCAAGAACTCACAATCAAAGCATCCCTGACAGATGGCCATCCATCCTTTTGTTTATAAACCTCCAAAGAAGGAGACTCCACCACACTCCAGGAGTATGTTCCACTATTGAACAGCTCTTACTGTCAGGAAGTCTGGACTAACATCTCCAATTGTTGTTGTTTTGTTTTTTGTTCTCCTGTTTGATTTGTAACCTCTTGCCTGATGAAGAAGCCCATGGAGCTTTGAAAGGCTTGCAACAAGTATATTGTGCATTTCAGTGGCCAATAAAGGTATCACTGATGGATTTTTGTTTGCATTTGTTAAATGGCCAACACAGCGCCCCTGCATGTTTTCTGTCAGGAAGTTAAAACAACTAAATCCACAGTTAAAATACAACATGATAAAATCATTAAAATACATTCAGAGTGCATATGCAAAATTTGCACTTGAAACACATGAGAGTTGCACGTCTGCTCAGTTCGAAGAGACTTAAATTAGGCAATAGATGCTTTAAGCTTTCCTTAAAAATGAATTAACACAAAGGCAGTGGTTTGCCTGTTTAGGTACAAGCCACACCTGTATGCCTGGGAACACTCTCCTCTCTCTGGCTGCCTCTTTGTGTGTGTCCCACCAACCTTTTGCATTCACCTCCTTCTTGTAACTGCCTCTGGCTCTCCTCCTGAACATCCTCCCAGATAAAGCCTCGGCTAATGGTAACCCCTTGTAATGATGCTTTTTTAGAACAGTGGGACATTTGTTAATAGCACTTGAACACAGGGGCATACGGTTATTATTGACAGAAGTCAAAGTCCCATCGAGTTGAAGAGGCAGGAGGACTGAGCGTGGGATGGCACAGAAACTTTTTTCCAGACAACACCTTCCAGGGTTGAAGCAGGCTGGCTCCCTGTGTTGTTGGGATTCTTTTTTGGAAAGCCGAAATGATAAAATTTCCCAGCAACAAAACAGCACCTGCAGAGAAAGCTGTCTGTTTAATGTGTTTGGAAGAGTGGTGGTGAGTCAAGATCGCTCTTGAGAGCAACTTGAAAGATGCCCCCATGTCCAGAAGAAAAGGATGGCACTGCTCTGAGGCTGAGCGTGCCCAGCTTCTTTATATTTATCTTGTTTATTTATTTCATTTGTATGCCACTTTTCCCCCCAGAGTGGGACCAAGGCAGCTCCCAGAGAGTCAATTTTTTTAAACAAAGTAAAAAAACATTAAGGTCACTTTATAAAATAATATAAAGACATACAAGGTTTAAAAGAAAAATAAAACATCCTAATAAGAAGCTCCCTTACTTACATATCAAAAACTTGCTTAAACATAATGGTCTTTGCCTGCTGACAAAAGGAAAGCAGGGATGGAGCCAGCCTAACCTCCTGGGGAAGGGAGTTCCAGATGCCACTGAGAAGACTATATGTCATGTCCTCACCAAGCAAGCCTGTGATGGTGCCAAGACCAAGAGGAAAACTTCCCTAAAGATCTTATGCGTCTGACTGGTTCATATGGGAAGATAGAGTATTCAGATTGTCTGGACCTAAGCTCCAGACCACTTGCGGTGGCTCAAGTGGTGAGACCGTGATTCTGTCAATTGCAAGATCAGCAGGCTAGCAGTTTGAGGCTCTGTGCTGCATGATAGGGGTGCTCCCATCACAGTCCCAGCTTCTGCCAACCTAGCAGTTCGAAAGCATGCAATGCAAGTAGATAAATAGGTACCACTCTGGTGGGAAGGTAAACAGCTTCTGTGCACTCATGCGGGTCACATGAAACATAGAGTAGTGTGTTTCTAAGCTCTTTGGTTAAGTAAATCTTGGTTGGAGACACAACTTGACAACCTTGTCAATGGGGAACAATGTTTAAGCTGTCTATAGGTCTGATCAGCACTTGAATTGTGCCCAAAAGAAACGGGTAGCCCATGAAGCTGTTTTAACAAGGGAGTTGCCTGAATCCTGCCTGTATCCCATTTTGAGGAAAAGTGGAATATACATCTAATAAATAATAAATGCTCCCTATAACTGGCCGCCTGGTCAGCATTCTGTGCTGTTTGGACTCACTAAAGTCCTCCAAACAGTTTCCAAAAGCAGGCCCACATTGAGTGCATGACGTTGTCCAAATGGGATGCAATTAAGACATGTGTCCCTACTGCCAGATCTGACATCTCAAGAGAATGGGTGCTGCAGCTGGCACATTGTTTTAACTGTGTAAATGCACTGCTGGCAACTGCTGAAACCTGGGCATACAGTCCTCAAATCTGAGTCCAGGAACACCCAAACTGTAGGCCTGGAGATTCAAGGTGAGTGTAACCCTGTCCAGAACAGGCGAAGTCCCTATTTCCTTATTTTTTCTTTTGACAAGTCAGGAGAACTCCCTCTTGTCTGGCTTATGTTTAAGTTTGTAGGACCACAGACATTGGTCAGGAGCATGACAGCTCCCTGGAATTAGAAGGGAAGGAAAGGAAAGGTAGAGTTGGGAGTCATCAGCATCCAATGACCTCTCTCAGCAGTTTCACTTAGATGCTAAACAGCACAGGGACAAGGCAGAACCATGAGGGACCCCACAGGCAAACAACCAGGGCACTGAACAGAAGTCCCCCAGCACCACCTTCTGAGTTCTCCCCTCAAAAGAAAACCAAAACCACTGCATCACAGTGCCCCAAGTCACTCCCAGTGAGTTGGACCAGGACAATGCCATGGCCAATGGTCCAAAAACCACTGAGAGGTCCAGTAGAACCAGCAGTGATACACATGTCCTGTCCCATTCCTGCTAAGTCATCCATCAAAGTGACTAAAGCTATCTCTATCCAGCCCTGGGATTATGGGACTTGGTAGGACAAAATATCAGGGGATGGGGGAATTCCCCCAATCCATTGCAAGACTTGTTTCCACTGATCCTGGTGACAAGTAATGCAAGCTTCTACTCAAGCAAGCCTAGTGGCCCATTATGAACACAAGCTATTCCAAAGCCTCCAAATGTATCTCCCACTTATGGTTAAAAATACATCCCATGACTTTAATATTCAGTGTATTAAAAAACTCATTATTGTATATGATTCAGGACTAAACATATCGGTGGTCTCCTGAAAACAAGACATCTTTTGGGCAATACAGTCCTCCTTCAAAATGATCCATCAAACAACCCTTAGAAGAGGGGGAACCTGCTTGAAACTGACATTGTAAAAGAGCTGGACTTATGAGGGCATTTGCTATTTTCAATACAACAATATTTTCTTTGATCCTCTCTCTCATTAGCTGACACTTTGGATATATTGGATCTTCTTAATACCATATTATTTCCATTTCCTTTGCTTTAATCAAAATAGCTTTGCCAAAAATATCCTTCCCAGGTCCATTGCATCTGAATATATTCATCCATGGAATGTACATGTCAAGGGTGCATCTGCACTGTAAAAATCATGCAGTTTGACATCACTTTAAGTGTTGTAGCTACCCATCTATGGAACCCTGAGATTGGTAGTTTTACAAGGTCTTTAGCTGTCTCTGCCAAAGAGGCCTGGTGCTCATAAAACTACAAATCCCAAGATTCGTACGATGGTGGCAGAGCAGTTAAATTGGTGTCAAACTGCATTATTTTCTACAGTGAAGTGCACCCTTGGTCATACCTTACTCCCACCTCTAGGTGAAAGCATAGCCTGGAAAAGTACTTCTGGGCTACCTACCATCCCAGAACCCTTTATCAATATGGCCATGACCAGGCTGGATGGGGGATTCTGGGATTAAGATCCCACAGGGGGTTAAATAATATAAAATTCTCCATAAGCAGTTACATGCTGAGTTGTCCTACCCAGGCAATGTTGGACTGAAAGAAATGTTGTGCAACACAATGACAAAATGGACACGGAACCAAATGACCAGTCAGATCTAGAGGTACAAGACTGGTGCTGGCCTTCCAACCTTACCAAGAAGATGAGAAAAACAAAGATGGCATTGACCAACATGATAAATACACACACTTTCTGAAGGCTACAATGGATGGAGATGTGTGTGTTTAAGAAAAGAAAACATTAGGTAACTCGACATCAGAGGAAGAGAAACTGTTCATGAAACTGCCCTGGCAGACCCCTGATGAACAGCTGGGATCAGAACTCTATCCCTGCTAACGTGCAAGGACCTGCCTAGCAAAGGAAAAAGACTACCAGATGTCCCTGACATTGCCTGATACCCTGCATAGACTATGAAACCTCCTAGGTCAGACCCTAACTCAGGCATGTTTTTTCCTGGTGGGGCTTCATTCCTTAAGAAAACATTTCGCACTTTCAGATGTAACTAAGAGATCAGAAACAGTCAAGGTACCAACAGGTACCCAGGGGTAAAGCCACAACTCCAGTCCTACATAAAAGAAAGGCTTTGGCTTGCAAGTTCCCTTCTGCTGTCTTGGTCCTGATTGCCATTCCTGCCTTCCCACTAAAAGCTGCTAGGTCACATCTCTCCCGTTTCACCCACACAGCAAAAAAGAGTTAGAAGATGGATTCCCTTCCTTCAAACAGTGTGAAGATTGGGGGGTCCAGGAGGGAGATACAGGGGCTTAGAGGGATCAGGAGGAGCGAGTCCAATCACAGTTAAAGAGCCTTCTGGACAGACCAAAGGTCCAGCATGTAACTGGAGTCAAGGAGGTCCCCCAGTGACCAGTCAATCGGGATCGGAGGGGAAATATAGACTGACAGGGGCCATAGATATGGAGGTCTGAAGGTCTTTTCTTCTTAATATTTGAGTTTCAAGCTGCCCTCTCTCCAATCTTAGGCCCTATACAGAACAACAAAGCCAAAATAAAGCTGCTTCGAGTCACTTGGAGGTATAGGTGTTTCAATGAACATGTGTCCTAAGAGTCCAAAGGCTGCACCAAACCGCCACTACTGTCCTAAAGGACGGGAGTGCAGCTTTGGTGCAGCTTTCAGACTCTTAGGACGCATGCATCATTGAACACCAGACCTCCAAAGTGACTCGAAGCAGCTTTATTTTGGCTGTCTGTATAGGGCCTAAGATTGGAGAGGCAGCTGAAAATCAAATTAAGTGAAGTCAGAAATTCATACTATGGCCTGTCATGTCTATATTTACCCTCACGATCCAGATGACTGTCGCTGGGGGAATCACGACTACAGTTGTACATGGACCGTTGGTCTGATCCAGAGGAGCTCTTGAGTACTTGCTCAGGAAAGTAACGGTTGGACGTCCGATGGCCAGTCAAGGGAG
>NC_056527.1:8478485-8502230 GCF_019175285.1 Sceloporus undulatus | reverse complement strand
GTCAAGCCCAAAATCTGTTGTATGGCAGAAATCAAAAATGGCTCCTACACAAAAGAGTGCTTTGGACACACATACCCCTTTTGTGCACAATAAGCAGTGAAAAATCACAGAACACCAGGGTCATATGAACACAAGCTGCCGCCTTCCATGGAAACAAACCAGTGGTCCATCTAGTTCAAAAAACTCAATAGCTCTTTAATACTGCTGCCACACTACAGAATTAACATAGTTTGACACCACTTTAACTGTCATGGCTCCATCCTATGAAATCCTCAGACTTGTAGTTTGTTGTGGCACCAAAGCTCTCTGACAGACAGCTAAATATCTCACAAAACTACTGATCCCAGAATTTCATAGCATAGAACCATGGCATTTAAAGTGGTGTCAAACTGCATTATTTCTGTAAAGTAGATGCAGCCCAGGATATCAGACAGTTTCCTCCAACTCTGTCTGGAGATCACTGGAATCGGTCAGCATCTAGAAGACCCAGAGGCTGGTTTCCAAATCATGTGCCATGCCCAGAGGCTGGGAAAGTTCCTTTTGGGGGCTTACAAGTGCCCAGTACTGCCAACCAGCATGTAAGTCCCCCCCAAAAGGATCTTTCTTGACCTCCAGCTGCACCTTGGGTGATGTCTGCCCAGAATTAACTGTAAGCTCTTCCATTTCTTTTGCACGTTGCTTCACTTCCCAGAGTTGAACACCCTCGCCCCATCCCACAAGTGCTACACACCGTCAGCTTGAATGTCCTTCCATTTCTCATGCTGCAGAGATTACTGGTATTTTAAATTTACCTACAGATGGGTACCGAGAAGACAAATAAAAAATTGATGCAATGCCCCAGAGAGTGATTGTTTGATTGTTTCATAGGCTATACAGTTTCATAGGCAGTATGTGATGGCATCAAATGCCAAGGATAACCCAAGCTGCTGCGGCAGTATATAGCACACCTAACCTCCAGTGTGGGAGGCAGTCACTGTAAAAACAAGGCAAGGAAGGGCAACTGGGGACAGGTCTGGCCAAGCCATCCTTGCCAGGAAGCAAAGGAGACAGATGATGTCTTGATCCCCATGATGCAGCTGACGGGTCCATGTTTGCCTACAGAGAAAATGCCTAGGGCAACCTTTCCTAACCCAGTACTCATCAGATTTGTTAGGCAACAACTCCCATCATCCCCAAGACAAAGCCATATGAGAGTGATGGGGAATATTTATTTTATTTTATTAACACATTTCTATCCTGGTCTTTATCACAGAATCTCTGGGAAGCCTACAATGTAAACAAATTTAAAACATTTCCAGGTTGAAAGCATAAGTAATATATTATATTATTTATTTCATTTTCATATATTAAACATAATAACTGTTAATTTGGCCAAGGTAAAAGCATACTGAGAACCAGTGTGGCGTAGTGGCTTGAGCACTGGACTATGACTCTGGAGGACCAGAGGCCATGAGACCCACTGAGTGACCCTTGGTCAAGTCACACACTCTCAGCCTCAGGGGAGGGCAATGGCAAACCTCCTCTGAACAAATCTTGCCAAGAAAACCACATGATATGTCTGCCTTAGGGTCACCATAAGTAAGAAATGACTTGAAGGCACACAGCAGCAACAAAAACCTTTTGTTGTTGTGTGTCTTCAAGTCTGACTTATGGCAAATAAGATAGACTTATCACAGAGTTTTCTTGGTAAGATTTTTTCCCCCAAAGCAGATTTGTCTTTGCTATAATCTAAGGCTGAAAAAGTGTGACTTTACCAAGGTCACCCAGTGGGTTTTCATGGCTGAGCAGGCAGTGAAATCCTGGTCTCACAAAGTCCAAGTTTAACACTCAAACCACTGTACTGGCTCTCATATATTAAACACAATGGCTGTGAAAAACACTTTAAAAACAACAGTTTTTAAATGTGGGGAAAAAACACAAATAAAAAACCACTATCCTTTTACCTGAGAGAACACCTCTCCAGGGATGTCCAGGTCCTCCTTTATGGTCAACATCTGCCTGAAGTTGATCACAGAATCGTGCTGTAGGAACATCTAGGTTCTCCAGAAAAACTCTATGGGCAACTTCTGGCAGAGAGAACATATTAATCAAAAACGCAAATAATCAAACCCACAAAAGTCAAAGCCGCAAATGTGGAGGGCCAACTGTACATATAGACTTGAAATACAGTCCTCCACAAAGGCTTTAATAGAAAGCCATGTTTTGGATTGGTATCAGAAAGAAATCAACACTGGCACCAGTTGGTGGCATTCTGCAATTTGGGTGCTGCTCACAAGAAGACCCTCTCCCTTGTCTTCCCACTTTATATCCCCCCCTCTGCAGACTTTGGTTCTCTGGCAGATGCCTCCTTGGTGGTTCAAGCTAAAGCCCACAGCAGATCCCAATGACTGAAGAACTAAGCCAAGCTAACAAGGTAAGAACACAGGACATATATAGCATAAAATGTTCCCAGCAGCTAAGGCACAAAAGGTGGATTCAATACACCATGCAAAAACCAAAGCAAGGAAAACGTTTTTTTAAGCAGCTTGGCAAACCATTGTTGCTTTCACAAGAGTGACAGTGACCAATCTATGGGATTTTGGCTGGAACCATCCTCAAACTAAAAGTCTGAGAATAGTGACCAAAATCTGGGGTCTTACATCAGCAGAAGTGTCCAAAAATTGCCTACTTGGTTGATTTTCAAGGGTCCTTAGGAAGATTAAAAACATTCTCCTGCTCTGGTTAGGTTCCCGTTGTTTTATTTTTATTTTGCACTGGTGTCCATCTCACCCGTGTGTTTACAGAGCGATGGGCTGAAACTTGGGAGAACCACCCTCCAATCTGCAATGACCAAAAGGATATTGAGGACTGGAGTTTATTCACTTCCTAGGACTAAATAAAGAGTTGAGGGTTTTTTCCTTGTAATTTTACATACTCCCAAAGTTCCTTTTCTGCTGTCAGGCTGCTTTGCTACATTATAAAAATACAATGCTCTCCCTTCTACTTTGTTGCCAAGTGCAGGTTTTAGAGACACAGTATTCTGAACGAAATCTTCGGGTCCCACTTTTTGAGAGAAAGATGGGATAAAAATAAATTGATTGATTGATGTATGGATTGATTGAAATCCCTGCAGATTGGTTTTCAAATTGCTTTGTAAGGACATCGAAAATTCTGTTTTATATTTATATGACTCCATCTGCTTTACTGCAATATTTCTTATAGATTTATTTTTAATCTGTAAGTTAATATGAGGCATATATGCACATACCGTAAAAAGATATTTCCCAGCTAAAATGTCTTTGGTTGCTTCTTAGAATAAGACCTTTCATCATACCTCCAACAACTCTGCCTCCCCTTCTCAAGTTTAAATTCCCACTGAGCCAGGAAACTTACAAGGTAGCCTTGGGCCTGTCATTCTCTCTCGGCCTGACCCAACCTCACAAGGCTGTTGTGAAGAAACAGTAGGGGTGAAAGTAGAGTGTCGTGTATGCCACCTTGAGTCATGTAGCTACATGTGCCACTTTGAGCTCACATTTGCCTTATGGCTTAGATCAGCTTCCTCCCTATGCTGCCTTGAGGGCTATGGGAGATGTAGTTCAAGACATATGAAGACTACCAAGTGCACAGAGAGAGGAACGCTAATTGATACCAAATCAAACTATCTGGATCATCTAGCTCACTAGTGTCAAAATTGATTAAGAAGCTGTTTTGTCAGGTCTTGTTCATGTTGTTGTGTCTTTAAGTCATTTCCAATTTATGGCGACCCTAAGGACAATCTATCATGGGATCTTCTTGGCAAGTTTCTTCAGAGGGGTTTGCCATTGCCATTCTCTCAGGCTGAGAGAGTGTGACTTACCCAAGGTCACACATTGGGTTTACACAGCCAAGCTGGGATTGAACCCTGGTCCTCCAACACTCAAACCACTACACCATGCTGGCTCCCATTTTTTCAGGACTTAGCCAGAGGTATTTCTCCCCAAACACTGCTCAACAGGGACAGTGAGGAATGATCATAAGACTTTCTACCTGATCTCCATTTGTAAAATCCAAAACTTTAGATAGGAAATTCCCAGCATCGCACGCCATCTGGCACCTACAGATTCAGCTTCTTATCAAAAGTGCAAGCTAAGGTTGTTATGATTCTAGCAGAGAAAATGGCAAACGCTCTGCACTGAACAAACAAAAGCCCGATTGTGAAACAGAACAGCATCATGCTGTTGAGAAACCAAGCATTATTCAGCATTAGTGCATACAATTCAGGCAGAAAAATAAGATTGAATCTTGTTTTTGCTGTTGTTATGTATCTTCAAGTCATTTCCGACTTATGGAGACCCTAAGGCCATCAAGGGGTTTTCTTGGCACAATTTGTTTAGAATGGCTTTTGCCTCTGCCTTCCTTCAAGGTTGAGAGAGTGTGACTTTTCCAAGGTCACCCAAGGATTTGAACTGTGGTCTCCAGAGTTGTAGTCCAATACTTAAACCACTGCACCATGCTGCCTCTATGATAGACTCTAGCCATGGTTAATTGTATTGTGCGTTTAAACAAATTTTGCTATTAACAAAGAAGAATGATAATGTAAGCCTTTTGACTAGCTTCTGAGGAACGCTGGATTATTTTTGTCCACACTTCAAAGCAAACCAACCTAATTCTCGCACCCTGGATGAATATTTAGTCATCCTTTAGATATCCTTCAGATACCACACATCTTCAAATATAGTGCTGCTGCTCACTTCTGCATACAGAAACAATACATTTCAGGGAAAGTCGCGCAGAAACATTAGGACACTGAGGATAAGTGTACACCAAAAAGAAATGTGGATTTTTACGTTATAAGTTTTAGGGGGCTTTTTAAAAGCAATACAGAATGATGGGAAATGAGACTGGAAAAACCTAGTTCAGATATAAATAGATTCTGTATTTACTGTATTATATCTGTGGGATGCCTGAAATATTTTCTTTTAAGGCACCCAAAAAATAGTAAAAAGATTAATTAATAAATCATATGTCCCTATTCTCTTTTAAAAGGGAACTTTAAGTCGGCTGCTATGTCTATTGCTATATAAAAAATCAGACCCTTAACTCTAATCTCTACACCAGGGATGAGCAATCTGCAGCCTTTCAGATGCTGGACTACAACTCCCATTATGGGGGGCTTGGAGGAACTGTATACCAGTATTTGGAGGGCTACAGGTTCCCCACTCCTGCCCAAAGACAGTCATGTATAGTGAGCCCTCTGTATCCATGGATCCTGTAGCCACAGATTCCACCATCCATGGCTTGAAAATATTCCACACAGAAATAAAATAAAAATAATCTGAAAAGCAAACCTTGATTTTGCCATTTTATATAAAGGACACCATTTTATAATGCCATTGTATATAATGGAACTTGAGCATCCACGGATTTTGGTATTTATGGGTGGTCCTGGAACCAAACTCCAGCAGATACCAAGGGCCCACTATATGCATTTTTTTTTTTAGTATTTTAAGGATCAGTACAAACTCTCCTCTTGGCCATGGAAACCCACTTGACAGCCCTGGCTGAGTCACACTCTCTCAGCCTCAGAAGATAGCAAAGGCAACCCTATTCTGAAGAAACTTGCCAAGAAAACCTCATGATGGGTTCTCAGAGTCTCCCTAAGTCAGAAACAGGCAGCGTGGTGTAGTGGTTTGAGCACTAGACTATGACTCTGGAGAGCAGGGTTCGAATCTTGGCTCAGCCATGTAAACCCACTGGGTGACATTGGACAAGTCACACTCTCTCAGCCTCAGAGGCATACAATGGAAAACCCTCTCTGAAGAAAGTTGCCAAGAATCCCCACCATAATAGGCTCACCTTTGAGTGGCCATAAGTCAGAAACAACTTGAAAGCACACAACATCCACAGAAATCCCCCACTTCAGCTAATGCGTTTCTCATTTAGCAGTGCTAAAAGGAAAGGCACCATTACCTTTTGAAATTAATATCCTTATCTTTTTATTCATTTGTAACCCATCTTTCCCCCAATACTGGAACTCAAGGTGGTTTGCAAGATATTTAAACAAATACAGATTGAATGACAAATAAAAGCCTCTCTGAAATAGAAAAAAGTTATTTTAAAATGCAATTATACAATCTATAGATTTAAAACCATTTAAAATCCATTAAACCAGAAGATAAACATCAACAAGACAAGACACACTTAAAAGCCTATTGCAATGAGTTCCTGGAATAAAAAAAGTTTGCACTTGCCAGCCAAGTGAAAGTCCCTTGGGCTTCTCTGGGATATGAATTCCAAAGCCAGGGAGCAGCCACCAAGAAGGCCCTTTCCTTTTCCCCCACCAAATGTGCCTGGTAAGGTGGGATAGAAAGAAGACCCATACATATTCTTTTAGGGTTTCTAGGGGAAATAAGAGACAGGACTCATGTAGAAGAGGAAATTTCACAAGGTATTTCTTGTTTCCTGGTTTCACAACAAGCAACACCTGCTGAAATTCCTTCTTCTACACAACCATTAAAGGGACAAGAAACCTGTTCCTTGTTTCACTTGGCAACTCTACCTCCTTTAGTCAGTGAAAAAAAAAACACCATTCCCATCATCAACCTAATGCATGGCCAGGTTTAGGGAGCTACCTCAAGAAGGCATTCATGCAGTAGCAGCAATACTGGGGGCCTATTGATGGATTTTGCCCTCCCTAGAGATGCCAGACTGACTCTATCCCTGCTTCCTTTTTGGCAGCAGATAAGAACATTTTTTATGCCCCCAGGCTTTCTCACACTGGCATGGGAGTTGCATAAGGTTGTATATGAATTTTATATAAAAGTCGAAGGCTTTCATGGCTGGCATCCATCTTTTTTGGGGGGGGTTGGGCTAAGCAGCCATGTTCTGAAATAATTTATTCCTGATGTTTCGCCTGCATCTGTGGTTGACACATGCAGGCAAAACGTCAGGAATAAATTCTTCTAGAACGTGCCCACATACCCCCCCCCCCCAAACCAAAGAAAAATGTTAGTTTTATATGGAGTTTTTAAATTTTAATAATCAATGTTTTTAACTTTTAGAAAGTGTTTGTTTTTTAAAGTTTATATTTTTAATGCTTTGTATTGTTTTAACTTGGACTGTTTGAAAATTTGTTAGCCGCCTTGAGTCCCTATACTGGGAGGAAGATGGAATATTAATAATGAATGAATGAATGAATGAATGAATGAATGAAAAAATATACAACATTAACTGATTGCATGCAAGGCTGCAGCAGGACAGATGTGGCGTCATGCAATAAGGACTAGTCAAAAAAGTTTTTCTTCTGCAAAAATTCTGTTTTTTATCCTCATGTGATAATCTCCTTAGACTGTGCTGCAGATATAGTCAGTATAGTCCCATCACAATGTGGCTGTTGTCAGTGAGATAGCATACAACGTATTTGTTTCATTCCCACCTATTCTATTAGGGTTGCCAGAGTGAAAAGTAGACAAGGCTCCTATACTTTTAATGCTGGGTAGAAGAAGGAATGGCAGCAGCTGATGCTTGCCACACAGATAAGTGAGAAGCAACACCTGCTGAAATTCCCCCTTCTGCACAACCATTAAAAGGACAAAGTCCTTTCCAGTTTCTCATATGACAACCTTAATTATGACTGCCTTATTTTTCAGTATAATGAAACTAAGTTTGAGAAAAACCTTCTCCATTTCTCCAATGGCCCCTTTTCATCCCTCCTCTCTCACTATTCTTTAAAGTGGTTGTTTTAAGTATCACATACTTATGTGTTTTGAAGAAGAAAAGAGCAGAGTCCTTAGAAACATGTGTTCCATTACAGAGAGGGTTGCCATGTCCCGCCCCCTGGTGGGACAATCCCGCTTTTTTACCAGGAGGGGGCGCCCTGTCCCGGTTTCTTCCTGGACCCAGGATTGCCCCAGGTCCACTGCCTATGCTAGTGGCAGCAGCTGCGCTGGCCATTGCACGCAGCTGCTCCTGCGGCCTTTGTCCTGCGTTGTATGCAGCGCACCAAGGCCACTGCCTGTTGCCCTGTGCGTGCTTTCAGGGCCGTACACAGGACTAAATAGGAGGAGTTTCTCCTCCTGGGGCTGGCTGGCCAATGGCTGCTGGCAGGGGGCGGGCTGTTAGAGCTCCAGTCTGCCCCCATTGGCCAGCCATCCACAAGAGGAGGAGCTCCTCCTCTGGTCCCCATGTGGGCCAGCCCAGGGCCAGCGAGGCAGCAGCGACCAGCAGAGGATGAGGAATATTTCCATTCCATTTGTACATGTCTGCTTTGTTTTAACAGTGATAGTGGTGATGATGATGATATCAGTCAGTTTCTGAGGCATGCACTCACTTTTTCTGAAGGTGAGACAGTGTGACTTTCCAAAGTGCATTTCTGTGTATTTTCAGTGCTTTTAATGCTAAAAGGTCTGCTTTAACAATGATGATGATGATAATGATGATGGTGATATTGATATCAGCCAGCTTCTGAGGCATGGCCAATGTAAGTTGCTCTGATTTTTACAAACTCATGCGCAGTAAAGGAAAACCAAAGTACCTTGACCAAGTACACACTTCTGAGAAGTATAGTTGGTGCAAGACACCTGAAACCGAGGGCAAATCCACTTCTTGTTAAACCAACTTGACATGTTCAATATGCATAGCCATGTGAACCCATGTTCAGTGTGAAACCCAAAGAGTTTGGTTATGCAATAAGCCTCTGAAATATGCAAGAGGCAATGTTAAAATAAAGCCATGTTCAATGCCCAAATGTGCTGTTTGGAATGGGGAGAGGGGGGGTTGGCCAGAAAGGGAAGTACATTTCTGCCATCTGTGTAGGAATAAAGCCAAAATGTCCTCCATTTTGATCATGCCTAATAAACATGCATTTATATTAACATTTTTAAAAAATCGTCAATTTTTTCGCGTGTCCTCCATTTAAAAAATGTGTCCTACATTTGAAAATGTTGTCCTACATTTGTCCTGGTTTGGAGGTCCTGACTTATGGCAACCCTAAATACAGAGCACCTCTTTGGCCTCATTTGAACTGCCGAAATTACTTATTTATATTTATTTTGTTGCTGTTGTGTGCCTTCAAGTCGTTCCCAACTTATGGGGACCCTAAGGCAAACCTATCATGGGTTTTCCTTGGCAAGACTGGTTCAAAAGAGAGGCGGTCTGCCATTGCCTTATCCTGAGGCTGAGGGTGTGACTTGTCTCTCAGTATTTACCCAGTAAAGTAAAGTATTTATTTACTGTATGCTGTCTTTCTCCCAGGCAGGGACCCAAGGTGGCTTCCATAACAACAAATTAAAAATGTTTCCAACTGATTTAAAAACATCACATTAAAACACTATAAAACTGATCGAAAATCATGCAAAATTTAAAAACAGAGGAAATGTACATCTATATTAAGAATCTGCCTGCTTAAGTGTTAAAAGCTTGTTTGAATAAAAAGGTTTTTGCTTGCCGGTGAAAGGAAAGCTAGGAGGGGTTCAGCTTAGCCTCCTGCAGAACAGACCTCCAGAGGTTGGAAGCAACCACCAAGAAAGTTCTCTCTCATGTCCTCACCTGGCAAGCCAGTGATGGTGGCCAGACCAAGAGCAAGCTTTCTTCTGGTGATCTTAAAGCTCTGGCAGGTTCATATGGGGAGATACGGCCTTTTAAATAGCCTGGACCTACAAACAGTCTGGAAATAATGCAAACTGACACTGCTTTAACTACCATGGCTCCATACTATGGCATTCTAGGATTTGTAGTTTTGTGAGCTATCCCATCCCATAGGATGTAAAGCAGTGTCAAATTGCATTAATTTTTGCAGTATGTTAGCAGCTTTGGTCACCTTTCTCTGGATATGTTCCAAGCTGTCAATAACCATCTGTGATGATTCCTTGAGAGCAAAGCCCTGTGCGTGGCTATTACTCTCAGGGAGATCCCTTAAAAGAACTATATTTCCCGCTGCCACCACTCAGTGAATTATCAATGAACTATAATTCCCAAGCACACACTGAGACTTGCTTGAGAGAGAGATCTAGTTTCCTTTCTTGCTAACCCACAGCAATCAGTAACCAAATAAGGCACGTGTACAGGAGCACAGAGATAGCAGATGCTTTTAAAAGAAAGAAGTTTATTTTAAAGAAATAGTATAGAATAGGAAGGTATCACTCATGCCAGGCCTCCTTTGCCTTGCAGGTCAGAAAACACAGTTACAAAGATATTCATTTCAGGCAAGCTATTAGATAAACATAACAAAACCTAGACGTACTGACTAACACTGTTCCTAAGCTACTCACACAATGATGGGATTTGTAGTCCTTCTGGAGTTCTTGGAATCAGGGAGTTGGCTCCTTGCCAACTCTACCTGCATGCCAGAGCCGGTCCTCCGGCTGCTCAGAGGACAAGCCTCTGGTTTCTCCAAACACAGCCAAGATGGAGAACAAAGGACACATGGTCCTACAGGGGTATTTAAAGCCCTCTCTTGGAATCTTTTTGAAACTGCCGCTCTGGCACTGTTGATTGGCCAAGTGAGCCTTACGTCAGCTATGATGTAGCTGCTCATTAGCATGTGATGTCATCTCTCATTAGCATGTACCTCCTCCCAGATTAACCCTTTGTAGTTCAGAAGTCCTCAGGTGACTGGGAACCCAGCCACCACACCATCCTTAACTGTGTTTCCCAGGACTGGATTCAGTATTCCAGGTGAGGTTTGAGCAAAGCAGAACAGAATGGAACTATGATTGCTTTGAGAAATCTACTCCTGTTGATGCCGCCTAGATCTGCATTGGCTTTTGGACTGCTAGTTCATACAGTGGATGCATGTTTCAGTCATTCCCAAACTTCACTCTTCCAGATATTTTCCCGATATCTTGGACTTCAACTCCCAGAAGCCCCTGTCAGCTTGGCCAATAGTCAGGAATTCTGGGAGATGGAGTCTAGAAATCCCAAAAAGTTTGGGAAACACTGAGCCTAGATCCTGTTCACATGTACCATTTTCAAGTCACATGTTGCCTACACATGGGTATGATGATCTGAGAAGTCTACTCCTGTTGATGCAGCCTAGATTTGCACTGGCTTTTGGGCTGCTTGTTCACACTGTGGGGACACATGTTTGACTTGTAGTGGTTTAAGTGTTGGATTACGATTCTAGAAACCAGGGTTCAATTCCCCACTCAGCAACGAAACCCACTTGGGCAAGTCACACTCTCTCAGCCTCAGGGGAAGGCAATGGCAAATCTCCTCTGGACAAATTCTGCCAAGAAAACCCATTATAGGGTTGTCCTAAGGTCATCATATGTCAGAAATAACTTGAAGGCACACAGAGCCATGTATATGTATATAATATATATACACATATGTATATGTAGGTTTGTATGCATTTATCTGAGCCAGTGTGATGTAATGGTTTGAGTGTTAGACTACAACTCTGGAGACCAGAGTTCAGTTCCGTGCTCAGCCATGAAACCAACTGGGTGACCCTGGGCAAGTCACACTCTCTCAGCCTCAGGCAAATGCAACAGCAAACCTCCTCTGAACCAATATTGCCAAGAAAACCCCATTATAGGGTCGCCATAAGTCAGAAATGACTTGAATGCACACAACAACAACAACCTCTAGATCCTTTTCACACATACTGCTTTCAAGCCAAATTTTGCACGCACTATATTCACACATTTCAGAACATGGAGGCCTGCCTGACTCCTTTCTTGGCATCATTTTTTCCTCCCTCATGGCACTGGAAGCTTTATCATATGAGTTTAGGAAGCCCCAGACTTTACCCTGTGCCCAGACAGTGGCTGTGCCAAGCCCTTTGGTACCAGCCTATTTTTTTAGCACTAATGCAACAAACAGCCTCAGGAGGGGATACAATATCCATTATGACAAGCCAGAAAAGACCTTGTGCTTCCAGTGTGTGCGGTATATGTGTGGTGTATGTGTGTTTTGAGGGGAGGGGAGTTGCTACTAAGATGCTCAACCCAGGCTTTCAGTTGAACAAGCACACCGCTCTGCTTTTGTTTTACTCTTCTCTCAGTGTTTCCTCTCTTGACCCTGTCATATTTCTCCTTTGGCGAGTTTCACTGATTTCCTTAGATTCTGTCAAGAGGATTTTCCTACCCTAAGAGAAACTTCAAGAAGAGGAAATCCCAACATTATTGCACAAAAAATAAAATAAAATGAATGAGAACTTCTGTTTCTTTAGGCACATCTCCAAAGATGAAAGACAAGATATGAATTCAATTTTGCAAACTATCAACCAATATTAATATCTTTCTTCCTAATAATGTACCTGGAGCAGATGCAAAAATATTCCCCATCCTGTCCATAGAAAGGAGGGAAGAAGGGATATTATTTCCACCCAAAAACGAGGGCAAAACATATGCTGCTATATGATCAGAGATCTTCTTGGAACCATTGAGTTGGAAGGCACCCAAAGGGTCATCCAGGCCAACTCTCTTCCGGAGCAGGAATCAGCAGCTCTGGAATTCTGTGTGTGTGTGTATTAGTCATTTTGATGATTCGTGGACCACTTTAAAGTGCTATTGCTACTGTGGTCTTCCTCCAATGAACACACAGAAACTTGAGCTGCTATTTAAAAAACAACTTACTACTCTCCAAATATGATGTAGTGATTTAAGTGTTGGACTGTGACTGTGGAGACCAAGGTTCAATTCCCTGTTTGGCCATATAACCCACTGGGTGGCCTTGGGCAGCCCTCCAGATATGCTAGATTACATCTCCCATCATCCACAATCATCATGGCCAATGGAGGATGCCAGGTTGGAGAAACATACAGAAATATTCAAAGACAAAGTGGTGTCTTGTTTCCCATCCTGCCACAGCCACCTTTTCGCATAAAGATGACAATTGGTCTAATAGTTGAATCTGAACTCAGCACAACTGACAAACTATACCTTGGATCAGCAGGCTAGTTTTCAAGTCAGAGTGTATGCCAGATAATGGACCACCACATCCAGAGGGCACAGATACATTGTCATGGATACAGTGAATCTGCTCTGGGCTTCCATCCTCCTCCCACTTTTCTCCTTTGCCCTCAGCTTAGCTCAGTTGCTGCAAATGAGTTCAAAGCAAAAAAGTAGTTTGCATTCAACTTAGCAAGGGAGAGGAGAGGAGGAATCTTGTCCTTTCCAGTAGACTCAGGCAAAGGCAAACTGCTGCAGCCCCTCCTAGCTTGTCTGTTTTTCCTCATTAATAACCTTGGGCAACCTGACCACAGTGTTGTTTCTTGGTGACATGTGTCCCAATTTTCCTCTGCAAAAATTGGGCAGATATATAACCAACAGAGTAAATTTTCCTGTTACCAGCCTACTTCTACAGTTCTTATAGCTTTTAGTATGGAAGATAGGTCATCATGGTCAGTTCAGCTTCCTTTGTTTGCGTCTGCCCTATATAACCCCAGGGAACCATCTTCCAGATGCCTTTCCCAAAGGAAAGTGTACCCCAGTCCAGGGAACTTACTAACCAGGAATAAGGGTTAGGAGTGTTGGTCATAGGACAGTCAGGATAGAATTTGTGTTGAGGGGCATGGTATGTTTATCTGGTTGGAAGAGTAAGGATTTCCAGGAGCTAACTTATTTACATCATGGGATACTGCAAATCATATGGTGCCCAAACCTATGATTATGGTTATTGTGCATCCAAACAATCCAGGGACAACAAACCAGGTTTATAACAAACCATATTTATAAAACCCTACTGTATTTAGGTATACTGAACTATAATCCCAGGTTTCTGTATCACATGGAGCTCTCTCCTGTCTGGCCTGCATGTTTACTTGTGTGAAGGGAAAAATTAGGCTATATCCATTACTATGCCACTTGTTCTTATCATGGTTTATTAAGCCAGGATTCCAGTGGCTTCTTATTATGTGCAGATGGCAGCATAGAATTCATGGAAACATGACCTTTGAAGACACACAGGCAATTGATAAAAATCACATACAAAGTGGATCAGAGACTGGAAAAACCTTCATTTTTAAAATGAAAGCCCCAGAATCCTTTGATGACCATGAAAGCTTCTTTCATAAAAATCTTGTCTGCAAACATACATTGGCTGCATTCTTAAATTCTTAAGCAATGTAGTGTGTGACATGGATGCTAGTTTTGCCAATACAAATGGAGTTTTGAAATTCTTCTGGTGGGATATGTTGATAAAATGGTTGTGACTGAAACGTTTTTCAGTCTTTGCAGTTCTACAAGAACATCACAGACCCAATTTATTTTTCCTTTCCTTTTTTTAAAGAGCAGCATTACAAATTGCACGCTGGCATCTGCTTTTCTGAAAAAGTAATGCAGGCGTATTGATCATCTTTCTATGCTTTGGTTACTAAACAGCCTGCCAAATATAGAAACCTATCATCACGATCAATGCCCCATTGATTTCCATTTGTGGTGTCCAGTTAGAAAACAGGAAGAGTGCTTTTTGGATCGCCACCAATGGTCAGTGGCTTTAGAAAACCACCAAGAGTAAATGGGTTTCTCTGGCAGCCATAGAGGGGATGTGTTAATTTAGGATTTCTGCAACAATTTCGATACTTAAATGTCAAGAATAAAGTTCAAGTGTTCTGTCGGAAGGAGGCTTGGCAGCACTGCTGGCGATGTTCCTGTAGAAAAATGTTGCCTGTTGGATGCGTCTTGGGAATTGTGGTATCTCCAGCCAGAATGGGGAATAAAAATGCCAAAGGCCTCCAAGAGAGAATTTAAGTGATGGACTCAACAAATTGCAGAAGAATTTAATGTCTTGCTGTTGGTTGTTGTGCATCATCTCATTACGGATGGACAGCAGGGATTTTGTTAGCATTGGACTGAGAAGGGGATTTCCCATGGTTCTCAAAGAAATGGGAGACTACTACTGATACCTGCTCTGTCCCCAGTCTCTGCTCAAGGCAGATCAAGGTGGCATACATGCTTGGAGAGGGCATTTATACTTTTTGCCCCAGGGCCCTGAGCAAGGACTCTGATGGTCTGTAGAATTCAGTGACATGGGAGTTTATCACACGGGGCTAATTTTGGCATTAAAGACAGATCAAAGCACATTTAAAACATCCCGCAAATAAAATGATAATGGCAAGTAATTGCGCAAATGATTATCACACACAATTGCACAAATAAAGTAATATCAGAAATGCATTGTCACTGAAATCTTGAAAGTAAAAAGATGAGCGTTAATGCTTTTTTGTGACCACTTTTATGGCAGGTTTCGTGCGATGTTGTGTGAAATTGTTTTTAGTAATTATGTAATTTTTCTGAGATAGTCACAGGATAAACTCCCAATCTCCTTCATATGATAAATTCCATAGTGATCTTAGTCTGGAATATCAGTATGCAAAGAAAAAAAGTTGTTAGTTCATCCACAAGTGCTTCCACATAAAGGAGATTAAAGTTACTGGTCCAGAGGGTGCAGGACCAGGGGTCACTTTTCTTCCAGTAGGACCCTCCGAGTGCCAAATGAAAGACCAAGAATTAGAAAAAACTACCCAGAAATGAGCCAAATTTCACTTCTGAATTTGAGGAAACACAAGTATTTTTAAATGCTAAATAGGGGGATCTTGTAATCTATTAAAAAGGTGCATCCCCATTCCTCAGGGCTTCTACAAAAGGTAACTCACTCCTTTGGGAGCCATAAAAATGGGAGTTCTGGTGAGTCCAAAGTGACCTGGATCTGCACAAGAAGCCTTGGGGTAGCACAGGGATTCATGTTGTCAACCTCTCTACGATTCTATGATTCTATGATTCTATGGCAAAAAGCAATACACACACACACACACAGAGAGAGAGAGAGAGAGAGAGAGAATCCACTTTGGCATTTTCCTGCTTTTGTCATACTGATGTCATTTCAGCCAGGACCAAAATATACCCAGAAAAGCTGTCACAGCTGAAAACAATAACAAAAAAGATTGCAACTCTTGCAGGGATGCCCGATCTTATGCAATCTCTGTTATGATTTCTAGGCCAAAAGAGGCATATGAATATCAGATGCTTACATGAACTGATTGGTCCCTATGTCTTTTTCTTTTTCTTTTTTTTAACTCTCCTGCTGCTCTCTTCATTTTTCCCCTTATTTATTCCACTCTGCAATTTAGCAGCAGTCTTCTTTTTTTTCAAAAAGAAAGCATCATTCTGATTGTCAGGGTGAAAATCAGATAGAGATCTCAGAACTAAACTCTCCTTTTGTGACCAACAACACTTCTGTATGGAAATGACTGGTAATCACAAGTTACAATCTGTGTTTGATTAAAGGGAATGCCACCTCATCCCTCTGCATTCATAAATAGGTTGAGATGGATGCTCAAGTTTCTAAGAAGTAAAAACTCAGAGTAAAGGTGGGAATTCCCACCTCTTCTGGAATGCATGAGAAAGTTTAAGAAAACCATCAATAAAGGCTGGGTCAATGGGGCAAGAAATCCACTCCAGGTTTCAGTCCAATCTGTAAAGGATCTGTCCAAGGCGTTGAATATATTTGAGTTGATGTGAAAGCACTTAACGTCACCATCAGGAAAACCACACAACAGGGTAGCCATATGTCTGAGTCAATTTGGAGGCATATAACAACCACCACTACCATTCATTCTTTCTGAGAGCCAATGTGGTGTCATGGTTTAGGTGCCGGACTGAGGGTTCAAATCCCTGCTTGGCCTTGGGAATCTTATGAGCAACCTTGGAAAAGTCACACTTGGGTGCATTCACACTGTAGAAATAATCCAGTTTGACACCCACTTTAAGGAATCCTGGAACCTGCAGTTTTGTGAGGCATCAGCACTCTTTGGCAGAGAAGGCTAAAGACCTTGTAAAACCACAAATCCCACAATCCCATAGGATAGAGCTACAGCATTTAAAGCGGTGTCAAACTGTATTCTTTCTCCAGTGCAGATGCACCCCATCTCAGCTTCAGAGGAGGGCAAGGGCAACCCTCCTCAGATTAAATCTTCTAAGAAAACGCCATGATCAGTTTGCTTTAGGACTGCTATCAGTCAGAAATGACTTGAAGGCACACAGCAGCAACCACAACATAATCTGAGACCAAAGCTTTGGTATAATTGGCTGGTGCGTTCGTACAGTTCCTCCTTTAACAATATGGCACCAAGGAACTCACCGAGTAGTGTACTATTTTCCATACTATTTTCTATACTATTTTGCAATGATATTGTACAGTACTATTTTCCATTTATCCAGGGCACATTCTGGAACAGACCCACTTTTCGGGGTCAAAAGAAACAGAAGAATGGCAGTTACAAATAGACTGTAGTAATAGCAATAGTAATAACAACAGACTTCAGCTACAACCCCACAACCACACCTTCTGCTGTGGGATGAAATCCTGGCTCACTATAGCTTTTGACAGCTGCCCTCCCAAGTCCGATCCTCCAGGAGACTGTCTGGATCACTTGTCCCTAAATCCATTTGTCTGCAAGAGCAGCTATGCAGCCATCCAGGCAACAGCTGAAGGAAACAGCACAAACAGTTCATCTTCATTTGTAAAGCTGGCAACACAGATGGATATTGCCAGCATTGAATTTACTTGCAGGAAAAAAATCAGTCTCCACTCCACTGGTAGTTATACACCTTCAAGTCAACTCAGATTTATGGCAACCCTATCACATGGTCCCCTTGGCAAGAGGAAATTTGTCATTGCCTTTCTCTGAGGCTGAGAGAATATGCTTGCCCAAAGTCACCCAGTGGCTGAGTGGGGATTTGAACCCTGGTCTCCTTGACTTCTATTCTAGTGCCCAAACCACTACACCATGTGGCTTTTAAGGTGCATCTACATGGTAGAAATAATGCAGTTTGATACCACTTTAAGTGCTGCAGCTTAGGGAGTCCTGGGATTTGTAGTTTTACAAGGTCTTTAGCCTTCTCTGCTCAAGAGTGCCTCACATGATTCTGTAGGATGGAGCCATGGCAGTTAAAGTGGTGCCAAACCCTATTATTTCTACAGTGTAAACACACACTTAGATTATGAGATCAGAGCCACATGGGCAAAGTCACTTTATAGGGAAAAAAGAAATGGTACGAGCAAATCGTGCATCACGAAAGGGACATATGAGCTACACGTGTATTTTAAAAGATAAGGTGTTCAAATATTGACTAATAAAGAGGGATGCCCACAGTATTCCTTATTTTTCAGTGGCATTTAGTCCAAGAGTCCCGAGTCCAGCTTTATGATCATGCACCAGATAGGGCTGTACACATCCAAGCCCTTTGCTGCAAACATGAAACCTAGAATCTTAACAGTGATAGCAAAAAAATGTCAAGATATTGAATTTTCTGTTGGATACCGGAATCAAAATTTGCTCACTGAAACTGCAGATTAACACAAACAGGATTGCATTAGAAAATACTACTCCTTCTTTTCCAGCTCTTGACTGAAACATGTTACAAATAATGACATTAGCCATAAACCAGTGCTTGGGAGGGAATTGTGTGGCTTTTACAAAGTGTCACAGCAATCTGTAATGTCATTAATTTGGGGGTGCAACAACTGACGTTTAATTGTTATTTCAGAAATATTGTTCTCCAGGGGTAATTGGTAGTGACAGGGGGCATATTTTGAGCATATTTCTGTGCTTTAAAATGCATGGTTGACAATAATGTTCTCTGTCTTCAAGGCTGAATCTGAACTACAGAAATAATGCAGTTTGACACCCCTTTAACTGCCATGGCTCAATGCTATGAAATTCTGGGATTTGTAGTTTTGTGAGAGATTTAGCCACCAGAGTGTTCTGGTGCCACAACAAACTACAAATCCCAGGATTCCATAGGATGGAGCCATGGCAGTTAAAGCAGTGTCAAACTGCATTATTTCTGCAATGAAGCTCAGTGCAAATCAACTCCGATTGCAACCTTATCCTAGGGTTTTCTTGACAAGACGGGGTTTGCCAATACATTTCTCTGAGGCTGAAAAGGTGGTACTTGGCAAAGGTCACCAAGTGGGTTCTGTGGATGAGCAGGGATTCAAACCCTGAGTGGGGAACTGAGCCCTGGTCTCCTATAGTCCAAAACTCAAACCACTGCACAACATTGGCTGTCTTTAAAAAACACAAGGATCATGTTAATAGTATAAAAAAGAGGAAGGAACAAAGGAGAGGAAAAAGGTATTATTATCATTATTATTATTATTATCATCTTATATACCGCCTTTCTCCCAATATAGGGAATCAAGGCGGCGAAAGTGACATTTTTAAGCCTAACTGGTTTTTATTTTAGCATGAGCTTTTGTGCCTATAAACCCACTTCTTCAGATGCAGTAGTGAGCAAAGAATCTGAAAATTGTGCATCTGAAGAAATGGGTTGATATCCTTGAAAGTTCATGCTAAAATAAAAACCAGTTAGTCTTAAAGGTGCTGCTACTTTCCTTTTTTCCCATCCTTTTCCTTCCCTGCTTTTTAATGCTGCAAGAGATTAACAAGACTGCTTATTTGAAAATTATTATGTTAGCAGTATATTACTCATCAGCATCTACACTGCAGAATTAATGCGGTTTGATACTGCTGTGACTGTCAGAGCTCCATCCTATGGAATCCTGGGATCTGTAATGGTAATGCCAGCCTTGGGTGGGGAAGTAACATGCTCTTTTTTGCTCAGTGAGTATTATCTTAGGCTGCACCTGCACTGCCGAAATAATGCAGTTTGACACTGCTTTAATTGTCCTTGCTCCATCCTATGGAATCCTGGGATTTGTAGTTTGTGGCACCAGAATTCTCTGACAGGTAAGGCTAAATATCTCACAAAAGTACAAATCCCAGGATTCTGTTCAATGAAGCCATGGCAATTAAAGTGGTGCCAAACTGCATTATTTCTGCAGTGCACATGCAGCCTAAGATAATACTTAAAGCATGTTACTTCCCCCCCCCCCCCCCCAAGGCTGCCATTAATGTATTACCTTTTAAAAAAAATATAACAGTCTGAGCTCTGCTCATTTCTTGAGGTGGGTAAAGCAATGACTGATTCACAGTCATTTGCGATTAGGATCCAGCACTATATGCAAGGGGATAGGGAGGGGCAGAAAAATGAGCGAGAACGATGCCGGTGCGTCATAACATCTTCCCTAACTTAGGACATGCCCATCGAGATGGAAAAATGTTCTGAGGGGGAACTATCACAGTCAACTGGCCTAATGCTGAACCTAGGATAAAGATAACATTAGGGGGGAAATTCTTCCTGATCCTGATAAACAAGTCAGACCCTCCACGGGAACAGCTGCAATAGAGATAAAGCTTCTAAGCTGAGCAATTCACAGCAAACCAAGGGCAACCAGCTTGGTTTTTTAAAAGCATTATCATCAGCAGCATGCATGCAACAATCCATTCCATAGCTGCCACAGTGTAAAAGCAAAAGCGCTCAGGCCTCTGGGTTCAGACCTCAGCCCAGTTACTCATTTTCCATGCTATTGTGTGCCTTCAAGCCACTTCTTGGCAAGACTATTCAGACGAGGTTTGCCTTTGCCTTCCTCTGAGGCTGAGAGAGTGCGACTTGCCCAAGGTCACCCAGTGGGTTTCCATGGCTGATCAGGGATTCAAACCTTGGTCTCCAGAGTCACAGTCCAACACTCAAACCACTACACCATGCTGCCTCCAAGACAGAATGTAGCCATAGTTAATTATAGCATGCATAATTTTTTATTATTATTATTTGCTATTAACAAAGAAAAAATAAAATGTAAGTCTTTTGACCGTCTTCTTAGGAATGCTGGATTATTTTTGGCCACGCTTCAAAGCAAACTAACCTAATTCTCACACCCTGGATGAATATTTAGTCATTCTTTAGATATCCTTCAGATGCTGCACATGTTCAGATATTGTACTGATAACCCTAAGGCGAATTAATTACAGGGTTTTCTTGGCAAGATTGTTCAGAGGGGGTTTGTTTTTGCCTTCCTCTGAGGCTCAGAGAGCATGACTTGTCCAAGGTCACCCAGTAGGTTTCCATGAATTCAATTTATGGTCTCCAGAGTCGTAGTCCAACACTCAAACCACTATACCATGATGCCTCTACAAACAAACATACTCTACCACTAGATACATCAGTTGAAGCATCATGCATTGGAGCCTTGGAAAGCTCTCTATCCTTTATCCTAGGGATGGAAGTAGGTTGGCCAAAGAAGGCTTGTGCCTTCTTCTATGGTCCTCAGGGAGAAGGGGAGAAATCTAAGGGTTAGAGTATGGTTTTGAAAAGTACATTTGTAGATTCCAAAGATATAATAATAATAATAAGTTTTATTTATATTTTCCCGCTTCTCCTGATGGATCGAAGTGGGATTACAGTCAAAAATATATAATACCACAGTACAAATACAAGTGCAATTACAAATACAAATACAATTATAAAGAATTCCAATATGAGTGTTAAAAGCAGGATATAAAAACAATCTTCTATCTAAAAACATGTGATATGCCGATCCTAATTAACACCTTGAGGTAGACTTCTGTTAGGGAATGATATCCTTTATAAGGAGTCAGGAGGGTATGCTAGTCGGAAGAGGTGAGTTTTCAACGCCTTCTTGAAGGCATCCAGAGTAGAAATAAGTCGGATCCCTTCCAGAAGATTGTTCCAGTGCATAGGGACCATCGCCGTAAATGCTCTTTGGTGAGTAGTTGTTAATCTCACCTTGGGATGCTCGAGTAAATACTTCCCTGTTGTTCTGAGAGTGCAGGGTGGGTTATGTAGGGAGAGACGTTCCCTCAAGTAACTCAGGCCCAAGCCATGTAGGGCTTTAAAGGTAATAACCAACTCTTTGTATTGGGCCCAGAAGCTAATTGGCAGCCAGTGAAGAGATTTTAATACAGGTGTTATGTGGTCTGACCTGGCTACAGCGTTTTGAACTAACTGAAGCTTCTGAACTTGGTACAAAGGTAGCCCCAAGTAGAGCGCATTACAGAAATCTAAGCGAGAGGTTACCGGTGCGTGTACTACTGTTTCAAGGTCCTTTCGGTCCAGACAGGGACGCAGTTTGCATATCAGCCGAAGCTGATACCAAGCACTCCTGGCCATCACGTCCACTTGAGATGTTAGCTGTAGGCATGAGTCCAGGAGTACTCCCAAGCTGCAAACTTTGTCCTTTAGGGGAAGTGTGACCCTGTCCAGGAATGGATGACAAATTTCCCTGTCTGGACTTGGGGAACCTATCACAAGTACCTCTGTTTTCTCTGGATTCAGCTTGAGTTTGTTTTCCCTCATCCAGCCCATTACTGACCCCAGGCAGGCGTCCAGAGGAGAGATGCCTTCCTTAGTCACTGTATCAGTCGGAGACATGGAGAGATAGATCTGGGTGTCATCAGCGTACTGATAACACCGTGCTCCATGTTTCTGGATGATCTGTCCCAGTGGCTTCATGTAAATATTAAGCAGCATGGGGGACAGAATGGCACCCTGGGGGACGCCAGATGTCAGCTCTCTTTTACAAGAGCAGCTGTTCCCCAGCCTCACCATCTGGAATATTCCCAAGAGATAGGATCGGAGCCACTGGAGCGCAGTGCCCCCAATACCCAACTCTCTCAGGTGTTCCAGAAGGATACCATGGTCAATGGTATCGAAGGCCGCTGAGATGTCCAAGAGCACTAACAGGGTCACACTTCCCCTGTCAATGCCCAAACAATGCCCATCTCTGAAGATGCCAGCCACAGTTGCTGGCAAAACGTGAGGAAGAAAATCTTCTAGAACATGGCCACATAGCCCATAAAACTGACAAAAAACTATGTTCAGAGGAGGTTTGCCATTGCCTTTCCCTGAGGCTGAGAGCATGTGGCTTGCCCAAAGTCATGCAGTAGGTTTGATGTCGAACTGGGAATCGAACCGTGGTCTTCAGAGTCATAGTTCAACACTCAAACTACTGTGTCATGCTAGCTCTCCTATTAGTATTAGTATTTTATTCACTTACATTCTACCTTTTCCCTAATAATGGGACTGGCATGATTTGTTTGGAAGATGTTTCCATTGCTTTCCTCTGATGCTGAGAGTGTGTGGCTTGCCCAGGGTCACCCAGTCGGTTTCTATGGTTGAATAGGGATTTGAACCCTGGTCTAGAGATGTAGCCAAATGCGGTCTATCCCAACTTTATGATTCTATGATTCTATGCTCAGACCATTACACCATGCTGGCTTACCAAGAAGGCTTACAAACATCTTAAAAACATCCTTAAAACAATACAACCTAAAAATTATGCAAAAATATCAAAATAAGTATGAATATAAAAGTGATTTTAAAAAGCAATTGAACAATCTGTGAAGTTAAAATCTGTTGTTGTTGCTGTTGTTGTGTGCCTTCAAGTTGTTCCTGACTTATGGTGACCCTAAAGAGAACCTACCATTGGGTTTTCTTGGCAAGTTTCTTCAGAGGGGGTTTGCCATTGCCATTCTTACAATCTCTTAAAAGACTATGTACAAAGCAACAAAACAACACAACAGCAAACCATTAAATGCTCATCACAGTCTATTTCTAAAAGCCTGATGGAATATGGCCAGTGGAAGGACAGCAAAGGGGAAGCCATCCTCCCAAAGTATGAGAGTAATAATAATAATAAATTTTATTTGTATACCGCTTTTCCGTAGATCAAAGCAGTTTACAATTAAACCGCTAGTAGCCACCAAGAAGGACATGACCATGTTCCCACCAGCATGTCTGGAAAGATGCAGAGAAAGCGTCTTTCCTGAAGATCTTAGCCTTCCAATGGACTCCTATAGGGAGATAAGGTCCTTCAAATAGCCTGGACCCAACCCATAAAGTGAAAGTCATTCTAGAGAGGGTTCAGGCTTACTTTGCTCTCAGAGAGCCATTTATTGATCCGTTTTTGTCATCCTCAAGC
>NC_056527.1:8466395-8478475 GCF_019175285.1 Sceloporus undulatus | reverse complement strand
TCCACATTTCCAATGAACTGTTCATCTTCCTGACAGTTTTCTTCCCTATCCAGCTTCCATAACCATCTGAACAAACCCTCCAAAATGAAGTGTCATTACTCTTCTGTGGAGGACAGGCCTGTTCTTACTCACAAGTCAATGTGGGAATGATGGCCAACAAAAAAACACAACTCAGGACACATCCCATGGCCACAATCTCACTCTACTTCATGCACTGAGCACATGGACAGAAGGGTGAAAGAGGGTAAATACAGGCCTTGATATCAGAATGGGAAGACATTACTTTTTCAGACCACAGTTCCCAGAGGCCCCTACCATTATCTCCCCTGGGAGTTGCAGTCCAGGGAGAAAAATGGTTTCCCAGACACTGATCTGTATCAGAGTAAATCTTAGGGTTTGTACAATTCGTTCTCACTGCCTGGCTCACGTTCCCCTCCTTTCTCCCTTTGCACTTTAATAAACAATTTAACTTCTCTTTTAATACTTTAACAAACAAATACTTAAATATTTAAAAGGTTCCCCACTCATGCTTGCAAGCCAAATGCAACCTGAAAGTCATTGTGCTGGCTGAGTCTGAAATGCATAGGCTTCGCCCTGAACCCTCCCTAGCTTTCTACTTTTTTTCTTGCTTGCTAAAGCAAGGAGGATTCTCATTTCAGTGCATGCATTTTAAAAACTCTGCCATCAGCACAACCGACTTTTCAGACTGTGTTTGGTTTGCAAGCTAGAGCGAGAAAAACTTCCCCCACCCTTCCCTATCCTCCAGTGTCTACAGGCACCTTTTTAAAGGATTACTGTGATTTTAATCTGGATTAAACAATCCCAAATGAACAACCACCCTCTGGTTTTGTTCTTACAGATCACTGATGCAAATCATAATTGCCACTCAGCACTTTAGGGCGCATTCGTAATCGTATGACACTTGAGTTCATTGAAACCAAAAGAGCCCAGAAAGGCATACCAAGCCTCAAATACATGCAGCATAATCTCTACATCTCTCATTTCTGCAGACAACATTATTAGGGTGCATGCTGTGCTAAATTAAGTGCCCAAGAGAGCCGTAAACAGAAGAGCACATAAACCTTGTTCAAAGCACCACCCAATAATATCATTAAGAAAGCAAAGACAACGAGTGCTTCCATATCATTGGGGAGATGAATCTGTTCTCAGGTTTAGTCCAAACTTTAAAGGATATACTAAAAGGGCCAAACCCTATGCCCCAAATAAATCCAGCATCTTGGGTATCTCATTAAAGTTCAGGCTAATAACTGTAGCGGATTAATTGCACCATCGGCAAGGAAGCCACCAGTCACTAATGTGAGACAACGGATTGTAAATGGCATTAGAGCTTCAAAAAAGTTGCCTCTGGGAACTTTGATTTACAGGCACTTCCAACCAGCATGGCCATAAACTGAGGATTGTGGCTGGGGATTCTGGGAGTTGAAGTCCAAAGAAATAACTTTGCCAAACTGAGAGGGAGCTGCTTCATTAATTAACCTCAGCAAATTGTTTTACAGACCAACCTGATCTATGTCTCTCAGCCTAACACATGCCTTGGAATTTAGCTATGCAAGAAATTTTTGCATATGAACACTGCAGAGCAGCTCTCAGAAATGTAAGCATGCCCAAATTTGCATTGACATACATATTTCAAGAGAGGGAGGGAGGGAAAAGGAGAAAAATATGCATTTAAATACATTTTAAGATGCATATTTAAATACTGAGATGAATTTGCTTTAAAAAAGAAAAAAAGAAACAGGATCGTGCTAAAATGGAAGAGAACCGAGATGGATAAATGCAAGCAAAGCATCACAGATCTTTATTAGACGGATTAATCTATCCTTATGTGTTATGCACTTAAAGTGCTTGTGCGCTGCTGAGAATGTGTTGCCTGATTACAGGCTCCAAACAGGTGTTTATAATTTCACATGTTTACCAGCAGGATATAGATATGCCTCCCTTTCAGAGCTCCTACTAATATCCAGCAGCAGGGTTTCCCCTGGACTTGGGGAAAGGCAGACGTGTGAGAGTCCACAGTAGATTTCTGCCTGTGAACCACTTTGTTCTTATTCACTGTCCTCGAGTTGGCCCCATTTCATGGTGACTCTGTGGATAACACATCTCCAAGATCCCCTATCCTCTTGATAGGCAATGGGTGTTTCTTGGACCTCTGAAGGAATCAGGATGGAAGGATCCCACTGCATTTCCCATGAAGGTGAAGCAGAATTACATTTGTTAAACACATAGAGACTGAGGACTTGCTGTTCAACAACAAGGGCCATTGGTTCCACACCCCTACTATATCCAGAGAGAGGGAGGGACTGAGAGAATGAAAACCTTCATGTAAGCAGCCAGCATTATAAAGTGGTTTGAGAGCTGGGCTAGAATTTCAAGAGACCAGGGTTTGAATCCCCACTCAACCATGGAAACTTACCAAGTGACCTTGGGCAAACCATACTCTCAGCCTTCAAGGATAGCAAGGATACATTTCCTCTGAAGAAATCTTGCCAAGAAAACCTTAATGAAGGGTTTGCATAAGCCAGGCACATAGCAACTATATGTGGCCACCATGGTTTGCTGTAATCTGACAGAATTGAGAAAAGTTGCTGTCTGGACTACAATTCCCAGAGTCCCCCCAAGCATGTGGCTACTTCCTAAGAATTGTAATCTGAAAAAATGACTTCTCCAGTCTCTAACTTCTGCTGAGGGATCTACCGTAAGCCAAGGGCAGTCAACCAATGCAGCACTGGGAGCCAACCAAAAAACAGATAATGACCCTAAGAGTAGTGACTTATTTTCATATTTAATATCCCTGTGTTGAAATCATTTTGCAACATCAGTACAGTCGGTAACTGGTTGCCAGCGCACATCAACACATCCAAACACACACCTCTTAAAAACAAAGCACTCTTTGGTGAGACGCATGCAACATCACTGTGATTAATGACATTGTGATGTGGATGATTTCCATAAAATAAACACAGGCATGCAATTCAACCATAGTCAGTGGCAACGTGGGGCTGGGGTATTTCCCATAAGCTATCCACAATCACAGACACAGACACATGTGTAAGCATCACTACATAACATCCGGCCAGCAGTGGAAACTCCAAGATATCTAGATGATAAGATGGCTAGATGGATTTTTGTTGCTATTTTTACAATGATGCATGTGTGTTTAGACAGATGGGTAGATGGGAAGATAGGATATTGTTTTTATCAATATTGTTGAACCAGCTACGATGGGAAGGACATTCTGTTGTAAAACTGAAAGGCAGAGTACAAATCTTTTAATAAGTAAAAGAGATTTGGTGCTGTTTGCTAAATATTAAGGTGTATTGTCAATCTGATCCAGGCTGGAGATGCTGAGTAGAGTGGCTCATTCATGCACATAAAAAGGAGAAACCACAACATTTTCCCCCATGACAGTTAAACAGTCTGCTTGTTTGTTCCCTTGTTTTTGCACTGGAAGTGAGAAATTTCAGGGGCTAACAAATCCTCAACTGGTTTTCTCAGAGGTGCTGCACCAGTCTGTCTCATTGTGTGAGATTTCTTCATTTTTGTAAGCCACACCTTGAGCCTCATTTAACGACACAAAATAGTAGGGAATAATAATAATAATAATAGTTTTTTGTGGGTTTTTTGGCCTATGTGGCCATGTTCTAGAAGAGTTTATTCCTGACGTTTCTGAAGATGCCAGCCACAGATGCTGGCAAAGCATCAGGAATAAACTCTTCTAGAACATGGCCACATAGTCTGAAAAAACCACAAAAAACTATGGATGCTGGCCATGAAAGCCTTCGACTTAGTAATAATAATAATAATAATAATAATAATAATAATAATAATAATAAACAATAATTCTGAATTGTAAAGAGCTTGGAAAAATTACTTTAGGGGCAACAGCTCCCTCAACCATAGCAAATGGCTGGTGGCCATGCTGTCTGGGAGATTCCAGGAACTGTAGTCCAAGAAAAGTAACTTTTCAAAGTTTTGATGATGGGGAGACCAATAAGAAAGAGGAAACTAGCAGAAAGGGAAGCCAGGCTCACAGCAGGAAAAGAAGGATGAGGTGGAAAGATGGAAGCAGCAGGGAACTAGATTGTTTCAAGTGCTCTGAACCAAAAAGGAAAACTCTTCACAGGCTTGGAAAGATCCTTTTCCATTATATTTGGGGAATTTATTTTGGCAGCAAACTGAGCACAAGACAACCCAATCGCCTAGCCTGACAGTGTCCAAGTAGAGTGCTGCCCTCATCTCAGAAAGATTTCAAATCAGCTTGTCAGTCGCGCACAGGGAATGCCATAGAAGTCTCAAAGCTCAGACACTGGGAAAGGGAAGAGGGAGAGAAACATGTGCGTCATTTGCAAAAAGATGTTCCCTGCTTACATGGGAAGTTGCTTTATCCAACACTCTTGGGTGATTCTTACAGCAGGTTTCTCTTTTTTTAAAAAAATTGTCCATGGTTGCAATTTGGGGACATAATACAGGCAATGGTGACTGATGGATTCCATGGGAAGAGGGAGCAGGTTCACTCCATGGTTTAGTCTCAAGGTTATAGGAGCTATCCAGCATGCTGAACCTATTTGGAGTATAGGATCTAGCACCTTGAATACCTCCTTTAAAATGTAGTAGGCTCTCCATGTTCATTGGTGATAGGGGTGCAGGACTCCCATTAAGAAAGAAAAACTACAAATAAAAAACCATTTTTTCTCTAGGAATCTCTAGGTCTTTCAGCGCACCTCTACGGTCAACATCAGTCAGAACTCAACCATTGAATCATGCGGGAGGACCTAAAAATGCCCAGAGAAGTGTTTTGTCTAAGGTTCTCCTCCAGCGTGATTCTATGGTCAACTTCCAACAGTGTCACATTGGAGGACCAAGAGATTCTTAGAGAGAACCTATCAGTTAAATCCACAAATAATCAAAGTCGCAAAAGTCAAAGCCGCAAATGTGGAGAGGTGGGTGTACACTGTAAAACCTGGAGTGGCTCCTCCTCCCCACTGACATGGAAGCAATCAGCTGGCACTGGCTACAGTCCTGCACAGAGTCTGATCCAGTATCTGCACCATGCTCTGAAGCATCTGGCCTTTGAAACCACTGTACTGCTGATGTTGGACCCTCTTCTTCTCATATCCGGAGTGGTTGGTCTCAGGGAAGGCTGGAAATGGTGTAAGATCAAAATGAGTTGACTGGAGACAGCTGGTGGCTTCTCTGTCAGTGGGTTGTTGAATTTATTCTTGGACCTAGTCCAAACTTTAAGGAATCTATCTGGGGTGCTGAATCCAAGGCTCAAAACAGGTTGTGAAGCTTGGAGAGATCCTTTAAAATTCAGTCTAAAACCTGGATCAGATTCACCACCACTCTGACCTGGAAGCCACGAGCTTCCACTATCCGTGACTCTGCCAAATATTACCAGACTCATAGAAATACCAAGTGATTTATTCATGACATTGGTCAGCATTCTACATCAGTAAACCTAAGTATACAGTGGGTCCTCCACATTCTCTGTGTTTAGGTTCATGACCCCAGCTGCCATCCAAAGGCCCTTTTAGTGGACTCCACTACACGATTTAGCATCAAAGGTATTTCCAACCCACTTCTGGAACCCTTCCAGAGGGCTCCAGGGACAGGCAATTTACCCCTGAATCTGCCAAAGTTAGCCACCCCAGATCTGAGTGCAGTCATATATATAACTGACATAAATTTGCAAATTATATTCAAATCATTGGAAACCAGATAGCAAGAATAAGAATGAAAGAAGAAACATGCTGGATCAGACAAAACATTTAACATATACAACATGCTGTTCTCACCATGGCCAAGAAGATCCCTATGAAAAGCCAACACTCATGCTCCCTAGCCTACCGCCTCCGATACATGAGGTAATATACCACCCCCACAAATATGGTTGGCAGGTTAGTACCACCCCAGGTCCTGAGGTTTCCAGGCCAAAATCTGAAACCAAGGGACAGCCCCTCATGATGTTATAAATCAGGTACTTTGAAGACATTAAGCACAGTTTATTAAGCCTCAACATGTTATAAGCCAAGGGCACAAAATGCTTTTCTTTAAATTAAAGAAAAGAAGAGAAGTCTTCTGATCTGTCACTACACTATGTAGAGATATAATAACCAATGAAAATACCTAAAGGCCCTGGATCCCATCTGATCTTTGAAACTAAGCAGGGTCAACTCTAGTTAGTTCTTGAATAGGAGACCACCAATGAATATCTGGTGTTATAGGCTACATTTCGGAGAAAGGAACTGATAGAACCATTTCTGAGTATTCCTAGCCTAAGAACTTCATGGGGTCAGCATAAGTCTACACACATAGAGGGACATAATTCTTCACGGACATAATTCTTCATTGATAGAAGGAAGCAACAACTAGTTTAGCCGTTTTCTTTTCTCTGTAAGAAAGTTTTGAATATGGCACATTTCTGAAAGACTATTCATAGGTCAGGACTTATTCTGTGCATAATTTGCATGTGCTTGTTCTGTGCTCAGAAGATCATTTTATGGGCAGGAAACAGAACTCATAGGATCTGACTGATAAAGATAAAACATACAAGCAGTCATATCTGTACTCTGAAATGGCTAAGTCCCAGTGAGATTCCCTCGTCCCTTGGCCCACTTCAGCCTCTACTATTAAACTAACTAAATAAAGGGAGCCAGACATGGATCTCCAGATGTCACACAGAGTGGTGACCCAATTACGAGATTTTCAAAAGTAACTACAGCAAGTATGCTAAAAGTCAGTCTTGCAAATAAATCCATGCAATTGACTGCCGGGGGCATTTGCAGGAAGCAAGTGGCTATTTAGGAAGGTGCGCTAAAATGCACCTGCTTTGGGAGGTTGCTTTTTTTGCTTTTGTTTTTCAAGGGAACCTTGAATGGCGAACTTGAGAAACTGAGCTTTTTGGATTACTTCTCTCATAATATCCCCAACCAGCTGGGAAGATGCTGGGAGGTAGATCCCCAAAGACTAAATCTTCCAAGCTCTGACCATATCAACATATATCTTTAAAAAGCATGCTTTGGATCTTCTTCTTTTTCTCCCCACAGAGACTCAAAATGGTCCCCATGGGAAACTCCAGCAAAGAGAGACAAAAAATGGATCGGCTTTGTTGGGCTTCTCATCTTTCCCCTGAACTGTTTCCATCTGGCCATTTTAAGTAGCAGTAGCCATTGGTGGCCATTGGTGATGGGATGGTCACCAAATATGAACCCAAAAGATCAGTAGAGTTGGACACAACTCCATCCAGTTTGCTACCCAACCTCCTCTGTTGCAGGCATACCTTTTATTCTCTTACAACAGGGAAATTGGGGCTTAGGTGGGTGATGCTCCATCTGTCCAAACAGTAAGAGAAATGCACTTATTTGTTTATTTATTTATTTATTTACTGGATTTATGTCCCCTTTTTCCCAAAAGGGTACACACTTTAGTTTTCAGAACTGGGTTCTTGCTTCTTTCCTCTACCCTCCCCAGCCCTCTTTTCCCTTTTTTTCCATGCATTTCAAGATTATAAACTTCCAGACAGGGGCTTATTTCTTTTCACTGATGTTACACAAGGAACTTTGAAAACCTTCAGTTGAAAAACAGAAATTATACAAATATATAAACATTCAGTCCCTGTAAAACTCACCCTCTCTGGAGGCAATGTCCCCTTTCATAATAAAAACCAATCTCATATTTTAATTTACATTTTAATGTGCACCGAATATACAGATTATAATATCTCTATTAAAGATTTAACCACAATCTGATAGTTTCATTGCATGTGAAGGACTGGGCTTCAGTGCATGAAAATTTAAAGGAATTGTTTAGTAAATAGGTTTGTCTTAAGGGTGCCACAAGATTCTTTATTTTCCTTCCCCCTTTCCCCCAGTTTTTTAATTCTCCATTTCTTGGGAAAGCAAACATGCTTATACGTCTGGCAGCCTCAACCAGGACTACTCGCCAATGCACTTTAAATCAAAACACATGCACATTTATCTTTTAAAAAGAAACTGGGATGAGTAGTTAGAGTTTGCAATCCCACTCCACCCTCAGAAAGATTGTCTCTGTGGTTTGGCTAGCTGGGCTTTACATAACAGCTTCTGACGCGGCAGAGCTCAGCTCCTAATTCCAAATATTACCAGATGACCAGCCGTGCAGCCATTTTCTAGTGACGAATCTCACAATCTAAAAAAACGGGTCCATCTTACAGCTTGTTTTAATGCCCCGTAATAGCTGTTACTACTAGAACTCAACCGCATCAAAAGAGAGTCGCTGGATTATATCAAGGAAAGCCCTACATCCTTCAGTGCTTGCAAGACAAAAATGCCTAAGCTGGATTTGAAAGAGGGAAAAAATACAGTGGGAAAATTCACTTGATCAGAGGTGGGTTCATCACTCAGCAAGCAACGTCGTGCAAGCGTTCCTCAAAATAGCTCCCTAATACAATCATGCTCCAAATTTCCAGACGATGCATTACTAGCTAAATTGTCAGATCTCTTCCCCCACAATAGTTTCTGCAACTGTGAGGCCCTTTTCTCCATCTGAAAACCATTCACAACTCTACTCAAGATTAGAACAGAGCTAAAGTGTTGACATTTCAGGTTGTGTCTTTTTCATGGAGAATGCAAAACAGACACCCAACTGCACACAGCTTCTTGTGGAATAACTCAGGGGCTCCTCAGTTCTTCAGAGGTGGGTTCTTGTAGACCAAGATTAAATCTTTGCTTGATTTGTTCCATTTCTTCCATTTCAATCTACTAGAATTTATAGGCAGAAGACTCGGACCATCAATAATCTTTCCAAGAATCTAGGAATCAATGAATTATCTGATCATGTGCCTTGTCCCAAGCAGTACTGCTTGCTGTTAGTATTGTTATTGTTGTGGTTGCTGCTGTTATTGGCTGAGATTATTGATCAGCTACTTAGTTAAGCATTTCTTGTCTTCTTGTTGTTGTGTACCTTCAAGTCATTTCTGACTTATGGTGACCCTAAGGCAAGCCCATTATGGGGTCATCTTGGCAAGATTTGTTCAGAGGGAGGTTGCCTTTGCCTTCCTCTGAGGCTGAGAGAGCATGACTTGCCCAAGGTCACCCAGTGGGTTTCAATGCTCAAGCAAGGAGTCAAACCCTGGTCTCTGGAGTCTAGTATTCAAACCAGTACACCATGCTGGTACACCACACTCAAATCATTACACATTACATGGTCTCAGTTTTCACCAGGTATATAAAGGGGCTGTAGCCCATAGATCAATTTATTGCATAGTAGATGAACACATGCAGCAGAATTACAGCCTGATGCCCTACCATTTCAATACGCAAGCAAGGAAGTCATGTTTATAATACTGCTGTCTGTGTATCTAAGTGTGTGTGTATGTGTGTATGTGTGTAACTCACTTGAAAGCCAAAATCTACAACAAATGACCCAATTCTTTGCTCACTGGAAGAACAGTCCCAAAATGTAATTTATTTATTTGCAATGTTATATATTGCCTAATAACCAAGGATCTCTGGACAGCGATCCCTAAATACAGCCTTTATGCAGTCCCATTCATTCTCTGCATATCTGACAGTGACAACTCTGCACAATTCCAATCACAACAAGGGCTAAAATGATATATATAACTCATAAAAGCAAGCTAAGCCACATGGAAGGGCAGCTGAGGAGGTTAAGAGGCATCACTCAGAACAACGTTGGGTCACCCTCAACAAACTTTATTTACCCATAGGAGAAAACAGAAGCTTAAAAATGGGTACAATTCAGTGTTTCTCTCATGTAAACCACATACCACTTTTCCTGCAGAAATGACAGATCCCCAAATTGACTGGCATATTCAGAGTTTAAAAGAAAGGAACTTCAAGAAGCAAATGTTTGTCAAGCTTCAGCTGTATTAAGTGACTGATGATGGCTACTAGCAGGTTTAAGAAGAAACTTCTTTAATGGGTAACTTGCTGTATGAATCAGAAGCCTATAGCAGAGGTATTCGACTTTGGATGTAATTCTTCACTAATTTTTTTTCCTGAAGGCAGCAACAAGTCATTTCAGTAATTTTCTTCCTGCTGTTGGGAGGTCTTTGAAAATCATGCAGTTTTCAGTGGCTATCCACATGTCTGTACTTATTCTATGCAAACATTTGTGCACAGAAAACAGCATTTTCTGTGTGGAAAATAATATTTTGATGCAGAAATATTAATTCCTAGGCAGAAAATGCCCCTTTTTATGCAAATCAACCATGTGTGAATTTTTAATGGAATAAATCCCCAATTAGAGTATTTTCTGGAATTAATACTTCTGCATTGAAATATTATTTTCCATACAGAAAATGTTTCCTGTACAGAAAATGTTTTCTATGAAAAACAATCAGATGAGAATGTTGCGCAGAATAAATCCTGAGCTGCTAAGGAGAGCTTCAGCCCAGTATTCTTCTCATCAGGGTTTTTCAGCACACACAAAAACAGATTTTTCAACCATTTTCAAAATATCTCCAAATATTCTTTCCATCCCTATTTTCAACCCAGAGACAGAACACAGGGCTTAGTCAGTACAAGGAATTAACTGCAGCTGTAAAGGCTAGCAAAGTCCCATCTTCCATGTGGACTAGCACTTTAACATTTAACAAGGCAGTCCAGACACGGAGATCTTTCTTTGCCTCAAACATCTCAATTTGCAGAGCTTAGGAATTAAACTGTGCAAAGAACATGATTATAAATGTGAGAGAGGCCATACCTTTGGTTAAGCAGATGACTGACTAAAAGCTCACAGTGGCTAGGAAATCACCAGAAGGATTTCTTGGAAGACAGTGAATGGGGAAAGCCACCAAAAGGGACATGCACCTCTCCAGCTAAAGGGATGGGGCAGGTGGTGTGTGTGTGTGCGCACATAGGAATAATAAAACCAGGCAAGGTTTGAGGGGGCAGAAAGATCTTACTCCTTACCTCTGTGGTGGCATCAGGGGAGTGGGTACTCCTTTCAAGGGGGCCAGATGTAGGACAAGTGGATTTACTTACTTGAAATAAGTCTCCCCTATGTTAAAAAAGCATCAGCAAGCTCTCCTCTAAAAGGAAGCCCAGCTCACATAATGTAGCTCATGGAAATTTTCATTCCTTGGGGACACAGAGAGCATGTAAGGTTATGATCCAGAGCTTGAAAAAAAAACACATTTTTGACCTATGCAATTTCCAATTTGCATCATGCAGTTTCGAATTTACATCCTCTTCCAGCCAACAAGATGATTGGGATGCTTGAAGCTGCAGCCCAAAAAATGCTGGTATGTCAAAGGATGCATTTACACCATAGACATAATGCAGTTTGATGCTCCTTTAAGTGCTGTAGCTCCATTCTATGGAATCAGGGGAGTTGTAGTTTGACCAGGTGTTTCGCCTTCTCTGGGAAAGGGTGCTGGGCATCACAACACTACAAATCCCCAAATTCTGTATAATGGACCCTTGGTGTCAAATTATACTATTTCTACAGTGTAGGTACACCCTAAGTCAGCCTTCCTTAACCTGATGCCTTCAGCTAAAACTCCTAAAATCCTCTTGTACATTGCCTTGAGTTTCTCAACTGGGAAGGCTGAATAAAAAGAGCCAGAAGAAAAAAGTGAAATAACAGAAGGAGCACCCACTGACTCCAACCTCTAGCAAAAAGAAGGAGAAAGAGGAGGAGAAAGAGCAATTGTTAAAGCAACCCAGCTCAAACAATGTGATAGTCTTGCTATGGCTAAATGTATCATATATGTTCTTGGTTTAGGTCCAACATAAGGAGAGCCCTGATGGATCAGACCAAAGGCCTATTTAATCCAGAATCTGGTCTCCCACAGCAGCCACCCAGATGCCTCTGGGAAACGCACAAGCAGGCGATGAGGGCAAAAGCATCTCTCCTGTTCCCCAGCAACTGGTCCTCAGAGGCATCCCTTTCCCCACCTTGCAGCTACCATGCAGCATGAAACAGGAAACCCAGTGTGAGTGTTGGACATCAACCCGAGCAAAGTTTTTTAAAGTTTTAATGTATCACTTTTCTATGTTTTTAATTGTATTGTTTTATAAACGTTGTGAAGCCGCTCTGAGTCCCAGTTCTGGGAA
>NC_056527.1:8376402-8466385 GCF_019175285.1 Sceloporus undulatus | reverse complement strand
AAGAGTGGGATATAAATAAATATGATGATGATGATGATGATGATGATGATGATGATGATGATGATGATGATGATGATGATGATACGATCATAGGTTCAAAGATACAACCCAAAATTGTATTTAGCAAGTATTATAGCTGCTGTTATTTTTTTTAAAAGTAGCTGTACACTCTTTCATGCTCCCCCAAAGTCACCAAAGTAGATACATTTTGTGACTTGAAAGAATGCACACATTAGAAGACTACATCATCATCATCATCATCATCATCATCATTGTTGTTGTTGTTGTTATTTGCTGCTGTTGTTGTTGTTATTCCCCTTCCTCACTGCCATTCCCTTCTCCTCTTGTGTCATGTCTTTTTAGATTATAAGTCTGAGCGCAGGGAAATGTCTAATTGACTAATTCATCTCTGTAAAATGCCATGTACATTTATGGTGCTATATAAATAAACAGAAAACAACAACAACAACAACAACAATAATAATACAGCAAGTGCAATCTGGTTGCCCTCTTGGAAGAGAAACTGCATTAGTCTGTGATCCATGTATTTATGCTTCAACTAATCCAGAGTGGATGAAGCTTTTTCAAACAGAGCATGTCCAGAGGAGGGCAATTTAAAATAGAGAAAGGTCTGGAAATCATGCCCTATGAGGAGCCTGGGGAAGACAAGGTTAAGGGGTGACATGGTATCCACATTTAAATATTTGGAGGGATGTCATTTTGAGGATAAAGCAAGATTGTTTTCTGCTCCTCCAGAGACTAGGACATGCAGCAATGGGTTCAAACTACAGGAAAGGAGATTGTACCTAAACATTAGGAAGCACCTCCTGATGGTAAGAGGCTGTTCAACAGAGCAAGAGTCTGCCTTGAGGGGTGGTGGAGTGTCCTTCTTTGGAGGCTTTCAAAGAGAGACTGGATGAACATTTGGATTGTGTCTTCCTGCAGGACAGGAAAGAGCTGAACTGGATGGCCCTGGTGGTCTCTTCCAACTCTAGGATCCTATGATTCTATATAGTTTGCCTCCCTTCTCAATAGCTACACCACTGTAAATATCTGAAAGGCTGACATGTGGAAAACTGTACAAGTTTTCTGCTATTCTAGAAGCCAGGGTGGAAACCAATGGATTCAAAAATACAAGAAAGGAGATTCTGACAAAACTTTTGAAAGAACGTCCTGATAGTAACAGATGTACAACTGTGGCAAAGACTCCCTTAGAGTCTCCTTTACTGTAGGTTTTCAAATAGCAGTAAGATGGTCATCTCTCAGGTTTGCTTTAGTAGTGGATTCTTGCATAGGATTCTATACCTCTCTCTGCCCTCTCACTAGACTTCACAGAAGCATCTTGTTCACAGCGTGGAGAGGAATATTTTGGGGGACTACAACTCCCAGAATCCACCAGCCAATATGGTATGCATTCATGTTGGCTAGGGGATTCTGGTTGTTGTGATCAAATTTTCCTCAAGCTCTGCTTTGGTTGGCCAGTATGGGAAGCAGGATACTAAATTTGTTGGTCAATAGTGCATCCTATCTATTTTGGGAGGTAAGAAGTGATATTTTCTTATTCCATCTTCCATTCTATTCCTCCTCAGACCTGTCTTTCCATTGCTACACACACACAGAGACTGCAAAGTGTCAGCCATGGCTACTGAGCATGCTCAACCTTTATCAGGATATTTTGAAATTTTTCCATTGTCTTCACACATAAGGAACATTTTCTATTGTATTTTTGCAAGCCATGGAGGTCATTCTTTACCATTTCAGCTTTGGAAGGAACAGCCCTTACAGAGTGAACATCAACAAACAGAGGGAATAATAAGAGGGTTCAGGGAGGGAAGTTGTGTCCTGCCTCCATCCTTTACAAATGCTGGAGTCAGACCTTTTTTCAACCAGCCTGAAAAAGGTAGAACCAGCTCTACCTGCTAATACTTTTGCCCGGGTCATCTCAGCGTCTCACATTCAAATCCAGCCTGGGAGATGGAACTAAGTTATATTTTCAGTGTGAGCAAATCTCCCTATTTGTCCCCCCCCCCCCCCCCCCTTATTAGTAACTCTAATTACTTTGAAAGAAGTGAAATGAGATAAATCCTATAAGAGCAGGGAATGTGGCCTGATTTCTAGCCTGATTTAGAAACAGTCGCTCGGCAAGATAAGCCTGAAGAGACACTTTCGGCTCCAAGTCAGTCCCTAGCATGGATTTCAGTACAAATTAAAATACAGACGCCAAGATCAGTGGAGAACATGATCCGTGTTATTCGGAGGTTAAAGTCTGGTGGAAATGGGCTGTTGTTGTTGTTTTAACCAGCGCCTTTTGCACTCACAAGTGCCCTCGACAGGGCGGAATTCAACATGAAAACAAATCGGTCTCGGCTATGAATGCAAAGATGACAGGGCTTCCAGCCTTGCTGCATTTCCACTGGGATCGCCAGTTGAAATGAAAGAGCAGGAAGGTTTGCCCTTGGCTTGGACCTCAGATCTGCTTGAGCTGCAGTTCTCTTGGGAATAAGGACATATGAAGACAAGCAAGTGGTGCAGGTCCTGAGGGCATTTCCTCTGTGGAAGCAAACCCAGATTCATTACCAAATTTATACTCATCCTTTCCCTGCCCGCTTACAAACTCACCTATAGCTATGTTTGAAAGCATTTATGTATTATGTGTAAATACATAAATTCAACCTAGACAACAAGGATATTGAAATAGTTAAAAGAGTTCCCCTTCCTTGGATCAGACATTGATCAGAATGGTCAGTGTGGTCAGGAAATCAGAACAAGGCTAAGCATGTGGAGGATGGCTATGAAAGAACTAGACAAGATCCTAAAGAGTAAAGATATACATCTGCACACTAAAGGCTGAATCATCTAAGCCATTGCATTCATCATCACCATGTACAGATGTTAGAGCTGGATAATAAAGAAAGCCAATAGAGATAAAATCAACTCATTTGAGATGTGGTGCTGGAGAAGAATGTTGAGGATACCGTGGACAGCCAAAAGGACAAACAAATGGGTCCTTGAACAGATCAACCCTGAAATCTCCCTGGAAGCCAAAATGATCAAGTTGAAGTCGTACTTTGGCCACATCGTGAGAAAGCATGGATCACTGGAAAAGACAATAATACTGGGAAAGGTAAAGTGTAGTAGAAAGAGAGGAATACCACACATCAGATGGATAGACTCTACCAGGGACATGAAATTGCAGGACCTAAGCAGAGCAGCTGAGGAGAGAGGATCTTGGAGCTGTCTCATCCAAAGGGTCAACGTGAGTCCGAGTCAACTTGATGGCACTTAACAACTACAAATATATTTATTAAAACAAACCTTCCAACATATCATAGATAGAATCTGGGACATGGGTGGCCAAGCACCATCAGTGTGTGGCCAAGGAGACAAAAGTCATTAATGAGGACGAACACATGAACTAAGGTCACATTCCCACTACATTATAAAACCAATTGCCAGTTGGATTATACGGCCGTCATTCCCATTTGAATTCGACCCCGATCCGTATTTGATCAAATCTTCTTCTGAAAACCCAAATCAGAGGGAGAAACCCCAGGTTATCCTGACACTGCTTTTCCAGCGGTTCCTTTGGCCAGTTACTGTTTCCGATCCGGATTAAGTAAGTGGAAATGAAAGCAGGAGAACGAAACAAATCTTTTGGGGGGAGGAGGGTCCTATCGTAAGTTACCTGGCCATTCCCTTCTTGCATTCCATGTGCTATTTTTGCATGTTGCGCAGATCGTTATGATGCCCATGGTGGTGGCCATGTATATTCCTTACAGTGTCCATAGGTAAGGGGGCAGAGCCAAGACCTTTAAAAAAAATTAATTAATCGGTTGCAAAGGACAAAGGGAGGCAATCTACCCCTGTAGACCTCCACAAGTCTCTTTCTTTTTGCTGGCATAACTCTTTTGTACTGTGACTGCCTAAATTACTTTTTATTTTTTACTTAGTGCTGAGGCGCTTTTTTGTATTTTTGACTAAGTGCTTAGGTGCCTCTTTGTTCATGCTTTTTTTTTCTTTTCTTTTCTTTCATTAAGCGCTTAGGCGCTTGATAGATTTTTGCATTTAAAGTCAAGTCGGTGGATGGCCAATAGTGCACATAGCTTTGGGGGCATAAGCAGAAGGGGGGTTGGGGGGCATTTCCTTCAGCCATGTGGTCATCCCTGGCAGTGAATCTACCAGAAGAGAGGGTGGTGCTACCTTGTGCATGAAGGTGAATGGGCAAGGTGAGTGGGCATAGATAGGTGTGGGCCATGCTTTTCCCGCTCCCCTTTTTGTGACCTTTTGTGTCCCTTGTGCCCACCCACCATTCTGCCCTCCCCCAAAGCCCTGTCTGAGTGCCATTTTTTAGAAGCTTTAAAAAGCATTCTCCGTGGGAAGGGAAGCTGCAGCATTTTGTTTTTTCCTGAGGCTTCTGGGAAGGGCAAGTCCCCTCTCCCTCTGTTCCTCTTGCTCCAGTGACTTAACTGAATGAAAACTACTTTTGCACTACGAACACAGTCTGAAACAGCTGAAGCCAGCTGAAGGGGAAAGTGGGAAGAGGAGGGAGAAACTGGAACATTTTAAAAGCAGTGGATTAACTGGGACTGTTCTTACTAAATGGGGTCAGTTGGAGGGTGCCTTAAAATGTATCCCATCCCATATAAGATTAACTCAGGATGACGCACAAATAAAATCAATTTAAATTATTTCAAACAGCTTCAAAATTTGAGGTAGTTCGGGATACCTTGAACAGGGACATAACCGGGGGGGGGGAGTCTTGGGGTCCGCCCCCCCCCCTTCCATTAGAAAAATGAATGGTGTGTGCTGCTGTGCTGCCACGCCCAAGCCCCATTATAATGGTGGCACTTAGTCTGGATCCCCCCTTCCTAAAATCCTGGCTACATCCCTGCCTTGAAGTTGAGGTTTTTGTACTTTGGCCACATCATGAGAAGGTTTGACTCATTGGAAAAGACAATAATGCTAGGAAGTGTGGAGGGATGCATAAAAACCTATAAATCTAGCATTCAAAGACATAGCTGTGTTAGACTGGAAGATCAGTAGGCAAAGGTATCTTGCAGCATCTTTGAAACTCAGGTCCAAAACATACTGCAGAAATAATCCATTTTGAGACTGCTTTAACTGCCCTGGCTCAGTGCTAGGGAATTCTGAGAACCGCAGTTTTGTGTGACATTTAGCCTTCTCTGTCAGAGAGCTATGGTACCATAATAAACTACAATTCCCAGCATTCCCTAGCACTGAGCCAGGGCAGTTGAAGTGGTCTCAAACTGTATTACTTCTGCTGTGTGTTTTGGACCTCACTGAAAGAGGTTGGTAGCATAAGCTTACATAGACCTGAGCCTGCTTCTCAGATAAATTTTAGCAAGAGTTGAAACAGTTTAAAATCATGTACTGTATCATGTACAGATTTGGGAAGAATAGTTACTCAAAGGCTTTAATGAAAAGCCATATTTTAACATGTACCAAAATGAGGCTAGACAACCAGACTTCTAAGGAAAGACTATTCCACAACTGGGGGGCTCCCACATCCTCATATAATGTATTGCCCCCACTGGTACCTTCTCAGTTTCATATCAGAGCTTAGAAAAATTACTGGTTCATGAGACTATCCAACAGATATTTAAGATAAAATTTGCATTGAACCTTAAATTGTATCTGCTTAACATAACTTCAATTTTGAATACACAGGATTAAAAAAAGTGTTGGAGAATAATACTATATTAAGTTACAGCGGCGAGAGTTCTAATAGCAAAATTATGGAAATCTGAAGAGAGGCCCAAGTGGGATGACTGGATGCAGAAAGTTAATGAATACAGAGAACTAGATAAGATATCATGTCAGATAAAAGAGCAAAGCGCAAGTGAAAGGAAAGATGGATGGGGGAAAGTTCTGAAAAATTGGGAATTGAAATTGAATTTAAAAACAAATTTACTAGATGTTTAACACTTGGAAGTTTTGAAAAGTTAATTTGCTGTTGTAATATCTTTTTTTCCTTTTTCCCCCACTATCTTAACAAATTCTTTTCTACTAATGCAGGTCTGTTAAAGAATAAATGACACCTTCGACAAAGCTTTTCACTTCGAATAAGAGTTGAGGACTCAACATTCTAATATGTATTAACTAAATGATCAAATATAATTCTTGTTTGATGGGATGTTAAGACAAAGAGGAGAATATTTTCTTATTGAATATATGTTTCTAAGAGAATAGAAACATATATTCTCTCCTTCTTGTATATGATGTTTAATACATAGCAATATAGTCATTTTTCTTTGCTAGCTTAAAATTTAAAGCACTCTTCTTTTTCAAATCTGATGAATTAAGGAAGTTGAAACACAACCTACAATTGCTAGAGAACAAAATGTATATTTTTTCTTTGTAAACTTTATTGTGGTTTTTAATGTATTCTATTTGTAAAATAAAGACGATATGGGTAGAAAAATTACTGTTATTATTTGGACCCCAGCTATGCTGGCAGGAGCGTTCTGGCCACTTTAGTGCAGAAGTGTAAATTTTTCCAAGCTGTATTTGTACTCCGAGAACACACTTAGAACATCTGGTATGTTGTGAAATCTTCCAGTTGGCCTGCCTTTAAATATGTGTATTTTTCCTCCCCCACCAAAAAAAAAAAAAAAGATCTTTGCAACTTCAATGTTGATTTTATGACCACACAGTGTTTTTTGTTTAGGCCAGAACTTTCAGACTCCTGGGTCAATTGTTTAAAAAAGGAATGTTCTGATTCAGATAAAGCCCCATGTATGTGCTTTAGTTTCATGCGTCATGAGAAAAATTCAGCCTTGTCCCTGTCAAGCAGGCATCCTCGTACTTTGTTGACCCAGGGCCCTTCATGCATGAAAAGTGTGCTCTGTTTAAACAGAGGATCCCAGATATTCAAAAGGGATTTGAGGTTGTTGGATTTCAAATCCTCCCTGCTTAAATGTGCACATTTTTAAAGGGACAAGGAAGGGAAGGATGGAAGGGAAAAGAAAAAGAAAAAGAAAAAGAAAAAGGGAAGGGGAAGGAAGGAAGGAAGGAAGGAAGGAAGGAAGGAAGGAAGGAAGGAAGGAAGGAAGGAAGGAAGGAAGGGCAGACAAAGAAAAAGGAGGGAAAGGGAAAGAGGAAGGGGGAGGGAGGGAGGGAGGGAGGGAGGGAGGGAGGGCAGTTCGAACTGACTCCTTATTAAGGGATTCTTAAACTGGAAGCTTTAAAAAATTGGAGAGTACCTAGATCACAATTTAACTAGGTTGTTTGGAAAATATACCCTTGCTCTTAGAATCTTGACTGGAAACTGTGGTGAGATGTTTGAGGGTGTGGGATTATTTAAGTGCTTGAGAACATTACTTTATTGGACTAGTTCCCAAAATCCCAGCACAACCAGTAACCATGAAGTTCACTGGATGTTCTTGGGTCACTAGCTATGTGTCAGCCTAAGCTACCTAGCAGGGCTGTTATGAAGGATCAATAGGGGCACATTTATACTGCTCCTTGGGGGAAGGGTAGCACAAAATATCCTAAATATATAAAAAACATCAACAAAATATATTAATGTAGCAAACAATGTATTAGTTGAACACATTGGTCCTACAAAATATTGACCAAAATTAAGATATCAGTTACCTACAAGATCATAAAAGTTGCTGTATACAGCAGCCTCCCCAGTTTAGTCCTCTCCAAGCTGTGTGCTGTCAGCCCCAGAAAACCTAGCAGTAGTAAAGTATTATGGAAGTTGTAGTGACCTGAATGTTAGAATCAAAGCTTGTGCCAAAAGGACCACATTTATATTTAATCCGTTTATATTCTGGATAATATAGATTTGTTCTTTCAAGGAGAACACCAGACTCATTGGCCCAAAATCTCTGCATTATTTGGATGCAAAGTTCATGCTCTTATTCCTCATTCAGTTTATTATCACTGCCAGACCCAGCCATATGGGTTGAAGCTCATTGTTAGTGTGGATGTTTTGTATGAAGGTGATCCCAAACTGAACTCCCAGTGTCCTCTGGAACAGAACTTGGCAGAGTTATTTTTTGGATTCCATCTCTCAAAAGCACCTTAGCAGAATCCTAGAGAACTGTTCCCAGTGAGTGTAGACAATGCAGATCTAGATGGGTAAAGAATCTGACCTTGCACAAGGCAGTTTCAGCAGCCTCCCTGCTAGACAAGCACAGGATCTCTGGGACACATCAGCATGGACCCCCAGCCTGGTCAAGTGCCGCAGAAAGGCACCACAGACAAGGGCACCACCAAGCGGTGCAGGAAAATGCCACATTCCAAAGCCTATCTCCCAGCAGAAGGTCATCACACATCAGGTGACCAAGGCATCCGCTGTCCCAAAGCCAGGTTTGATGCTTCTATGACTTGTACTGTTGTTTTGTCCAAAGATGGCAAACTTTGATGTTGGTCTACAAAGACGGGGATTCCTCAGCCATGATTTCATTAGCTGTGACTCCCTGACAAGGACTGACAGTTCCGTTGTTGTTGTTGTAGTTGTTAACTGCCTTCAAGTTCATCCTGACTCATAGCGACCCTGTGAATGAAACATCTCCAAGACTCCCTATCCGCCACTACTCTGCTTAGGTCCTACAAACTCATACCTGTGACCTCCTTAATAAGAGTCCATCCATCATCTAGCATGTGGTCTTCCTCTCTTTCTGCCTCCCTCTATCTTTTGTAGCATTATTGACTTTTCCAGTGAGTCATGACATGGCCAAAGACGCTTATCATCCTGGCCTCCAGGGAAATTTTAGACTTGATTTGTTCTAGGGCCCATTTGTTTGTTATTTAGCTGTCCATCGTATCCTCAGCACTCTTCTTCAGCACTACATTTCAAATGAATTGATTTTCCTCTTATCTGCTCTCCTCACTGTCCAGCTCTCGCATCCATACAGGCTAATAGGGAAGACAATGGCTTGTACGATTCTAACTTTCATGAAGGGATCATTACTGGCCAATATCTTCTGGAAAGGCGTAGACAACCCAGCAGGTCAATGTGAATGGTTGAAGTATGGCAGAATATTTAATCTACTGGTACATCCTAGGGCTGCAACAGCTTAGATTTATCCAAGCAACTCGGTTGCAAGGAGATAATAGACTCTTTGAGGACAGAACTAACCAAGGGCCCTTTTGCACTACACAGGTATAGTGCTATGACTCCACTTTAATTGCCATGGTTCCTTCCTATGGCATTCTGGGATCTGCAGTTTATAGAAGTCTATTTAAAATTCTCAACTAGAGAGCTTGATGTCTTACCAAACTACAAACCCCAGGATTTCATGGGATGCAGCCATGGCAGCTAAAGTGGAATCATAGTGCTATAATTGTGCCGTGTGAAAGGGCCCCAAGAATCCAACTTTGAATGCATACAATCCATGTAATTTACCAAGTGCAAAGGAATCACAGCAGGCTTTTGACTACAAAACCTCAGTTGTAGCATGTCACCTCCAAAGCAGCCCTTACATCCATCGCCTTACTGACAAAATCTAGCTGGCAGGGGAGGGAGAGTGCTTGGACCTTTTTGGAGGCCTTCAATTGGTTTATTTTTGGCATGGGACTAGGATGGGAGAAAGCCACATTCACATCACTACTCAGCCTTGATGCTCGCTTTCTCAGTCTAACCTACCTCACAAGGTTGTTATGTATATAAAGAAAAACTGAATAGGGGGAATCACATGTTTCACCTCGGGATTCCTTGGATGGAATGATGTAAAGTGTAAAAAAAATATTGATTTTATTGTTTTTCTTGATTATAAAGGCTTCGTTTGAAAGATTCTAGGCTACCTTGAAAGTTCTGTGAAAAAATCAAGTACAGGAATGATTTAATTAAAAAAAAAAAAAACAAATCAGCTGTAGAGCCTTGCAGAAAACTAGGGCCACAGAAAAGCTTTCCAGGTTCCTGTCCACATAAGCTTGTGGTAGAACATCTTCAAACCACTACATCACACTGGCTCTCATTCCATTCCTAATTCATGCTATTTTCCCTCTATGGACTTCAGAGGAAATCCTCACAACAACCCTGCGCAGTATACTAGGTTAAGAATGCCCAACTAACCCAAGATCATTTACTGAGCATCCTGGGTCCAAACACAGTGCAAAAATAATCCAGTTTGAGCCCTCTTTAACTGCCCTGGCTCAGTGCTAGGGAAGCCTGGGAAGCCTAGTTTATTGTGGCACTAGAGCACTCTGAAAGACAAGCCTAACTGTCTCACAAAACTACAGTTCCCAGAATTCCCTAACATTGAGCCAGGGCAGCTAAAGCGGTCTCAAGACAGATTATTTCCGCCATGTATTTTGGACCATGGTCTCCCCAGTCTCAATCTGACCATTTGTGCAAGTTGTTTAGGGTTACTCAGTGAGTTGTAGTGAGCACATCGGGGCCTGAATTCAGATCGCACTACACCGACTCCAACACTGTAAAGAGAATATTGCATTGGCTCAGTTTTGATCCCATTTCCCAAAGAGTAGCACCTCACAGCCTCAAAAACCATTGGCAAAATTCCAAGAGTGTTTGGAGGTGACAACAAATACAAAGCCTAGGTATGCGAGCCTTTTTTAAGAAAAAAAATCAGATAAATCCATCTCCCCAACCTCTCTTTTCGGGAATCTTATGTAAAGCTTGGGAAAGTTACCTATTTGGACAACAAGTCTCAGAATCCCCCAACCAGCATGATCACACTCAACCGTGGAAACTATAGCCCAACAAAGTAACTTTTCCTGAGTCTACCTTCAAGTCAACTTCCGCTGCCTGTGCCCCTTATGCTCCTTGAAATTCAGTACGAGATTAATCTATTTTTCTCCCATCCAGCCCCTAGTTCCTTATTTCTGTTTCAATGTGCATTTGTTAAAATGCAAGTACTGCTCCCGAAAAGTGTTGCTTTTTAAAGGAAAAGGAATGCTGAAACTCCGTTGTGTGCACAGATGCACATGTATTGAGCAAGCAGATGCCAAAGAGGAGAGAGTTTGGTATTTTGTAATAGTCATATAATGCAGAAAAGGAAAGTGTAGCAGGTGCAGTCAATTCTGTCTATCTTCCTCCTTCTACACAACCCTCACAAGTACCAGAACTGCTCACCAGACACAACCACACAAGTATCTCAGCCCATCTGATTATCCCTAACATGTTTCCTTTTTAAAACTCTGTATATGATTGTGTGTGTTCATCTCCCTTGTCCTCTGTTGTTGTTGTGTGCTTTCAAGTCATTCTGCACTTGTGGACCCTAAGGCAAACCTATCATAAGGTTTTCTTGGCAAGTTTCTTCAAAGGAGGTTTGCCATTGCCATCCTCTGAGGCTGAGAGAGTGTGACTTGCCCAAGGTTTCCATGGCTGAGCCTAGTCTCCAGAGTCATAGTCCAGCACTCAAACCACTATCCCGTGCTGGCTCTACTCTCTCTCTCTCTGCATGTGTGTGAGTGAGTTGGTGTGTACACACAGACACACACACACACATACTGATTCTGCAGTACTGAAAATAGATTTTAGGAGCACTGAGCAAGATCTGAAATCAGCTTAGTGGGACAGATTATTGAAATATGAAAGAATAATAACTAAGTAAAAAAGAATAACAATGGTGTGAAACATATAGAGGCTTTCTCAACAAGCATATATATCATGAACTATGACTAAATACACCACTAAAAGCTGAAATCTAAGTGATCTGACCTTAATAAGAAAGATGTTTCCATGAGATACTGTGTGCATGTTCCAAAAACCACTCCAACACACAGAATCAAGCATATGCAATATTAAGCTCAAATGGCACATTAGCCATGATCTGGGCAACAGAATGGTTCTACCAGACAGGTTCCTTTTACACAGGAACAAGGGAAAGAAGACGCTTCAGGAATGCAGCTTCTTGGAAGATGGTTTGCCCTTGCAGATCCACTGTCCCTTCAGATGTTTTGGCACTGGAGTCCCAGAAGCTCCAAAGCCTCTGTTAAGGGATGTTGGAAGGTGCCGTCCTCAAACATCCGGAAAGCCAAAAGTCACTGACTATCATGCAGACATTTTTCATAGTCCAGATTTTGAATTGGAGTATGGAATTCAAACAGAGTCCACAAAACAAAGAGCAAGCTTTGCCCTTGAAATCTCCTTGTGCTAGAAAGGTAAAGTTTTAGGATAATATACTAACTGCAACCCTGTTCAGAGAAACAGAGAGTTTGCCAAAAAAATTGGACCAGGGTCTTGAGAGACATGCCATGGTCTGTGCTGTCTCCTTAGTCTTAGTGATACTTGTTATTGCCTTCTGCTGAAAGAAACAGATGCTGAATTTGCATGAAACCCTTCAAAACCATGTTGCATTTGGCAGGCGGCTTTGGTTTCCTTGTTTGAATCATCTCATCAAAGGACTCTGGGGTGTTCCCTCCATTGGCACATTCGGATGGCTCTTTCTCTTGCCAATGAAATTTTCCTGCTGGTAGTCTTTTCTCCAAAAGCACACATAATCCTTGAACTGGTGCTGAGCATTATGGGTATGCATACAGAGATGACCAAAAGGAGATCAAAACTGGTCAGCACACACAACGCAACTAGAGCACAGATAAGTTAGATTTTTACATTGCTACTTCCAGAATCACACTGCCTTCATATATGCTATCTCTACACTGTGAACTTATAGTGGATCAATGCAGAGATATGGCACAAACAATGGATGTTTCATATAGAATCCTAGAATCATGGACCTGGAAGAGACCACAAAGGCTGTCCAATCCTGCCATGCAAAAAGACACAATCAAAGCACCCCTGACAGATGGTCATCCTGTCTTTCTTTTAAAACTTCCACAGAAGGAGAGTCCTCTACACTCACATATTCCTGTCAAACAGCACTTGGCATCAAGAAGTTCTTCCTAATCTTTTCCCGTAGTTTGAATCCATTGTTCCATGTCCTAGTCTCTGGAGCAGCAGAAAACAAGTTTCCTCCATCTTCAATCTGACATCCTTTCAAATATTTAAACATGGCTATCATGGCACCCCTTACCCTTCTCTTCCCTAGGCTAAGCATACCCAGCTTTGTAAGACACTCCGCATAGGGTATGGTTTCCAGACCTTGCAACACTTTGAGGATGCATCACCTCAAAACACAATTTCCCATGGAGTCAGTTCACACATTCAGTACCCAAATGTGGAAGAATGCATGGATGCACATGACAAAAGAGAAAAGACCTCGGTATCCCCCTAGCCATCCATAGCCAGTCCTAGAGAGAAAGACTGAAGTGGAAGTACATGAATGATTGTGAGGAGCTGTGTAAAGCTACAGGATTCTCCAGTTATTATTGATTTATGCCAACCCCCATTAAGCAGCCATCAGGTTGTTTTAATAATCTCTTTCCTTTAGTTTCCTGTGCTGCTGTACAAAGTGCATTAAAAGCTCCTTGCCAAAAACAAAACAAAACAACCATCTTACAAGCCAGACCAGGCAGCCATGTCCATTAGCCACTGGTTGCCTCAAAGATAATACTGAAGGCCCGAACATCCATCTGGAGGAGATACCTGCACCCCACAGGCAAGCAACAAGTCTCAAAACAAAGACTACGTGGGCCCAGATTCAATTACTTGCTCAGCCGTGGAGCACACTGGGGTGACATTGGGCCCATCATGATTTCTTAGCCACATGAGGCAGTTATGAGGATTAGCAATGGTCAGGAGAGTCATGGCCACCACTTTGAAGGATATGTAGGGTACAAATAAGAAAAGTAAATATATATGTGCAAGTTGTTGTTGTTGCATGTCTTCAAGTCCTTTCTCGACTTATGGTGATACTAAGGCAAGCCTAATACATGGTTTTCTTGGCAAGATTTGTTTGGAGCAATTTTTGCCAGTGCCTCTCTCTGAGGCTGAGAGCGTATGGCTTACCTAAGTTTCTCCAGTGGGTTTCCATGGCCAAGCGGGAATTCAGACCCTGATCTCCAGAGTCGTGGTCTAATGCTCAAACCACTACAGCATACTGGCTCTATGTGTACATAGATCTGATGTATTCTTTACTAAATGTTTTCCTCCAAACTGTTGTTATGTTATCCAAACCCTATGGAAAGACCAAGATATAGACTGGAATAAATTCCGGTGCCATCAAGAGGATATTGCATATGGATTGTAGTTTGAGTGTTGGACTATGACTCAGGAGATGAGGGTTCGAATTCCAACTTGGCCATGAAACCCATTAGGTGACCTTGAGCAAGTCACATGCTCTCAGCCTCAGGGGAGGACAATGGCAAACCTCCTCTGAAACAATCTTGCCAAGAAAACCCCACCTTAGGTTCGCCATAAGTCAGAAATTACTTGAAGGCATACAACAACAACAAATGTGTTTTTTTCAAGTTTTCATCCCACCTTTTCTCCAAAGCACTTTGATCTACAGAGGCATTTGGCTCATTTTGTCATGTAAGCAGATGAGGATGAGAGTATATTTGGCCCAAACCCAGCCAAAGAGCTTCAGAGCCCCAATGAGGATTTTGTCCCAGGCCTAAGTAGCAGGAGGGGGGAAACAACAACACACTAACCATTCCATCATACTGCCTCTCTTTTGCTCACAATATTTAGAAACAGTAGAAGAAACGGAGTAAATCTGTGCAAATCGACTCAGCACATTGACACTCTGCATGTTGCCTTCGGTAGTTCTCACTGTGAGTTTGTCAAGCTTGTTCCCTGGGGTCCCTGAAATGCTTGTTGGATCCTCAGGGGGTTGACACTACATGTCTTCATCCTTTGCTAACTATCAAAAAATCAAAGTGGGGGAAGAGGAGAGTGAAAGAAAGACAAGAAAAGGGACCCAACACACGCACATGCACACAGAGATAATCTTTCAGGTTCCGTGTCATGTGTATAAATATTATTCTGAGCATTAACTTGGACTGGTCACGTTGAACGAATTATGTAAACCCAACCTCATAACGCAGAAACCTTTTGATGTGTAAATCTAAAAATACCACAACTTTGTCCCACAGACCAGAAGCTTAAATTTGTTTCTAGTCAATCCCAGTTGTCTAAAGTAATGGAGCTAGTTGATGGTCGAAAAGATAAAATAACAACGGAAATTCTCTAACAATGCAAAGGCCTTTCCTCACTTGAAAGAGATGAACTTTCCCCAGCTGCTCATCTCAACCCAAAGACCCTCTGGCTCAGCATCCCAAGGAACATCTCCCTATTTCTTATTGAGATCATCAGAATTTGAGGCTTTCCCCCCTAAATTTATCAAAATTTGAGGTTTCCTCCCCTAAACAGATTGTCCTCTTGCAACGAAAGGGTTCATTCCTGGCTTCCCCCACTGGGCTGACCTTTTTCGTTCCCAAAAGCTTATAGGATCTGCCTCTTCCATCTGTGACTCCACCTGCCCTGGTTTCCCAGGCCAAAAGCAAGGATCAGCTATACGTGTTTGAAAACACATTCCCCATTTCTCCCCCCTCTGCTACCCTTCCCATGCCATCATGCCACCTTGGCAAGCAAACCAGGAGAATGGTGAAGCCCTGATCCACAGAAACACATCCTGAAGCCCATCCACACTGCAGAAGTAATCCAAGAAGTGCCACAACCAACTCCAATGCCCAGAATTCCATCACATTGAGCCCCAGCAGTTAAAGTGGTATCAAACTGGATTACTTCTGCAGTGTGGATGCAGCCTTGGAAAGCTTCAAGCTGGAAGGAGGGGGAAAAGAAAGTGTCCACCAATGCTCAACTTCAGCACTCTGGACAGAGCTCCTGCAAAGCAGAAAATAAAACAAAATGACAAAGCCTCTCAACACACCCCTGCTCTTCATTCTTCAAATATTGTTGAACCTGGACATGTGCCTGTTGAAGACATCTGTTTATTTTTAGTATTGACAAATCCTCTTTGGATCTGGGAGCGTTTATTCCACTAGATGCCCTGCCTTTGAAGAGATGTCCTCTTCCCCATCCACAAAACCTATCCAGGCAGCAAAGTACCAGACCACCCAAAATCCACCAAACAGGGAGATCTTTATAGAGACCAATGCACAAAATACATGTGGCAAGCTTTCAAAGCTCCACTGGCTTCTTCATCAGCCTAAAGGGTTAAAAATCAGACAGGAGGAGGGAAAAAATAGTCAAATTGGGCTCCCCTTGCATGTGTTTAGTCCAACACAGAATGAGGATGAGGGGTTATAGAGTGCCTTAAAAGTTCCACCAAGAAATGTCTGTGATTCCTCCACAACAGTTAAATATATTTTCTTTGGAGGGGGCAGGGTGACCAAACATTGTCCCAACCACAAAGGAGGACAAAGCACCACCAAATGTAGGACATTTAAGAAATCATATAGGACATTTCCAAACTAAAAAGCTAAAAACACTTAATACAGATGTACATTCATGCTTCTTAGTCATGTACAAAATGGAGGACCTTTGGGAACTCCTCCTGGGCTGCAGGCTGAAATGGAGGACCTGTCCTGAAAAAGGAGGACTATGTCTGGTCCCCTTCTTCAGGGAGGGTCACAATGTCCAGACCCTCCTCTTCCAATGCGAAACCTACCCTTCTCTATCTTTCCATTTAAACTAAAATAATTCCAATCTCTTGGTTCCCAGAACTCTTTTAAATACACAATACAGACATGTGTATTTAAAACACACTGTTTTAAATACATAATGCATAGATACATGATGTTTTTGAGGCATAATTCTCTTTTAAATACGTCAGCATCTATTGACTACTAGCACTCTTTTAAATGCACAGTACAGACATGTGTATCTAAAAGGCAATATTTTAAATATGTAATACGTTACATAGATGCATAATGTTTTGAAGACATAATATTCTTTTAAATACGTAAATAAATACCTAAAATACATGCCCTTCCACTACTATCCTACTGCTAGAAAGTTACTCTTACTCTGCTCAACCCCCCCCCCATGTATACCAGCTCCAAGACTATAATCCCCAAGATAATACGTAATCATAATTTCTATTATTACATAAGAACTGAGATTCCATGTTTTTTAAAATAGAAAAAAAAAATCAGACTTCAACAGAATAAAGAACAAAGTGCCCAACTTTGGGGGCTTTAGATTTTAAGAAAGAAAATGGAGCTTGGCCAGAAAGGAAGGAGGGAAGGAATAAAAGAAAAAGAAAGAGAGAAAGAAAGAAATCTAATTCTGTCCATGAAGACAATTTATAATCTCAACTCCCCTTCTGACAAAGAAAGGAAACAAAAAGTGATTTAATTTTTATTTATTTTTTATTTATTTTCTCCCATCACTAAAAACCATCTTAAAACCACCTCATCCTTCTCTTTCATTTTAAAGCAAGCCCCCAAGAGAAGCCAAGCTTAGCAGTGCATTTATCTCAAAACACTGGTTTTAGGGGCTTTCCCCCCCAAATGGAAACTGGTCCCTTTGGGGGTCCTCAAAGTCAGATTGCTGGATTGTGTGGTTCTTGGTGTGATCTCTCTTTGAAGAGACACCATCCATGCCTTCCCTTGCGACTTGGATTCAGCATCACATCCAACATAGAAGCCAGGAGAGAGGAAGAAAGTCCCTAAAAAGCAAACTTCAGCAGCCACAGAAAAGGATCTGGGATCCACCGCCTTCTTGTATTCCCTTCTCAGATCCATTGCCAGGAATTGGAGCCTCCAATCCACCCAGACAGGAGAATCCCCCATTATGGGCAACACACACACACACACACACTGTAATATTATATCTAAATAAGCCAAAGAGAGGAAGAATGAAACTTACTGCGGATGTACTACTGTGTGTGTGTGTGTTACATATTTATATGAATAAACCACAAAGAGGAAGAAGAAAGAAACTTACTGTGGAGGCAATACTTTTTGTATATATGTGTGTGTTTGCGTGTGTGTGTATATACATATATTAGATATATAAGTAAATCAAAGAGAGGAGGAGGAATGAAGAAACAATGGATGCAATACTTTGTGTGTGTGTTAATTACATATTTAAATACACCAAAGAGAGGAAGAGGAAGAAAGAAACAGACTTTGGATGTATTACTTATACTAATAATTATTATATAATATTACGTAATATTGTTATGTATAATACATATTATTACATCCACAGCCGTTTCTTTCTTCCTCTATATAAATAAACCAAAAAAGGGGAAGAGGCAGAAAGAAACTTACTGTAGATGGAATATTTTTTTTGTATATCTGTATTATATCTACATTACATATATAAATAAATAAACCAAAAAGAGGGAGAAGGAGAAAGAAACTGAATATATATATATATATATATATATATATATGAGAATAAACCAAAGCAAGGAAGAAAGAAAGTTACTGTGGATGTAATACTCTCTCTGTGTGTGTATATATATATGATATATAAATAAATCAAAGCGAGGAAGAAGGAAACGTACTATGGATGTAATGCTTTATAAAGAAACCAAAGCGAGGAAGAGGAAGACAGAAAGTTACTACGGCTGTAATACTTTTTGTACATAGATAGATAGATAGATAGATAGATAGATAGATAGATCTTGTCTGTCTAGAAAGAAAGCCAAGCGAGGAAGAGGAAGGCATAAACTTACTGTGCCTGTAATACTTTGTTGGTGATGTATGTATGTATGTATGTATAGATAGATAGATAGATAGATAGATAGATATAAGATATATAAATAAATCAAAGAGAGGAAGAAAGAAAGTTCCTATAGGTGTAATGCTTTATAAAGGAACCAAAGCAAAGGAGGAAGAAGACAGAAACTTACTGGGGCTGTAATACTTTTGGTATATGTCTATGTATATAGCTATCTCTATATAAAGTCTACCTGGAAAGCAAGGCAAGGGAGGAAGAGGAGAGGGACTTACTGTGTCCGCCTGGCAGCCCTTCTTCCCGATGGGTGCCTAGTCTGCCCCTCGTGAGCCCAGGGCCAGCTCCAGGGTCAGGGCATGGTCTTAAGATCCCAGGTTCCTAGCAACTCCCAAAGGGCCAAAGAGCCGGGTCTGCCTTGCTGGGCATCGGGGCTCCCGGGGCCACCCCTGGCCATCCTCGACGGAGGAGCATGCTGGAAGGGCAGCCTTGGGATGCCCAAGCCAGCGCCTGGCAGGCTGGGCTGGGTGGGTGGTTGGCTGCCTGCCCGCCTGCCCTCCCGGTCCCAGCAAGGCAAAGGGGAGGGGATGGGCAGAGAGCCTGGCACACGCGCCGCCTCCTGCGAGCGCTGCTGGCTCTGCCTTCTCCTTCGCCCGGCTGCCAGTCCGCGCGCCTGGCATTGGCAGCCCCAGGGCGGCAGGGGAGCCGGCAGCGGCGCCTGCTGGACACACCAGGAACTGCGCCCCGAAAGAACCAAAGCAGGAAAGGGAAGGTTGCCTCCCCCAAAGGAAGAAAGGGAAAGTCACATTTCGGGGAGGTTTTTTGTGGGGGTGGAAAGGTTGGAGGGTGCATTAGAGTCATTAGAGTTGGCATCACCCAGTGTGGTAAATCATGGTGTCTCTCTCTCTCTCACACACACACACACACACACACTGATTTCCTTCTATACCACAACCTACAAAATCCTGACACACCCAAAGGAGAAATGGGAAAGTCAGTTTTCTAGGATTTGGGGTATGTGTGAAAAGTTTGGGAGGGGGGGTTCAGTGGTGTCATTAGGGTTGGCATCACCCAGTGCAGTAACTCATGGTGTCTCTCTCACACACAAACACTCCTCTGACTCCCTCCTGAAGGCCCCAAAGGAGGAAAGGGAAAGTCAAATTTCTAGGATTTTGATGATGGTGGTGGAAGGTTTGGGGGTCAGTGGTGTCATTAGGGTTGGCATCACCCGGTGTGGTAACTCGTGGTATCACACACACACACCCTGTTGACTTCCTCTTGCACACACACCCCAGGATTTCATAGGATTTCATTGGAATGAAAGTAGAATCATAGCTCTATAATCGCATAATGAGAAAGGGTTCCAAGCAGTTCCCATAAGTCTTTAGCATTGCCTATATGGAAGATGTAGTTCAACCACACATTTCTCACCCTTACTGGAAGACAAATAGAATGAGATAACTAGATCTGGTTAGGCTCAGTGGAAATGAAAACTAGACGTCACATCCTCAGAAGTACTAATGAAAGTTAAATTTGTCCAGTTTTCTTTTGTTAAGCCACATTTACATCTTATGAGATTTCATTTTTGCCTATTTGTTTTGCACTCCTTTGATTACATTTCTTTTTTACTGACTGCTCCGTTGCTCTTAATAGCTTTATTATTTTTGTTGAGTATCTTATTTAGTAGAGTCTATGGTACACCAATCGGAATATACTTCATGTCCTTTTTTAAAAAAGCAGGGTCTGTTTGCTCTTTTAAAGGAGTAAAATAATAAAGATTGATGAAACAGATCCAGATGACTTCCATCCTTTCCATTTAAGAAAGGCTGCTTCCTCTTGTAAGAAGTAGGATGCAAGAAACCCCATTCTTCCTTCAAAGCACCTTTGTTGAATTTTTGATACATTTACTTACGTGTGATTCAATTAAATAAAAATGCAGAGCATCAATCCCTAGACTCATCACAAGACTCCAGAGTACTGGTCTCCTTGTGTCTTCACAGCTGACAAGTGAATATGTGTATGACACTCTCAGCACATGTATTAATGCTTTACATTAATGAATGAAACCGTCACACGCTCACTATCTGAGTCTTGTCAAGATCAGGTCCCAGAGGCTGAAAAGGATAGCAATAGCATTTACATTTCTATACCACTTATCAGTGAACTCAGCATTCTATAAGCAATTTACAATCTGTAAGCCAATTGCTTCCATCAAGCTGAGTACTGTACTCATTTTATTGACCTACGAAAGGATGGAAGGCTGAGTCAACGTTGGAGCCCTGGGATCGAACTCACAGCCTTGTGGCTGGACTTCCAGCATTTAACCACTGTGCTCCCAGGGCTCCACACAGTTGATACAATTGATTTGGATAAAGCCAGATTCTGATCCAAATGGAGGAGTGAAGGCATATTGTTGTTAACTGCCCTCAAGTCATCCCCAACTGATGGTGACCCATGAGACATCTCCAAGACTCCCTGTCCTCCACTGCTCTGCTTAGGTCCCATAATTTCAGGCCCATGACTTCCTTTAGTCTATCCATCTATCATGCAGTCTTCCTCTCTTTCTACTACCTTCTAGCTTTCCCAGTATTATTGTCTTTTCTAATGCCTTCTCAGGATGTGGCCAAAGTATGGCAGCCTCAGTTGCATCATCTTGGCCTCTAGAGAGCATTCAGGCTTGATCTGTTCAAAGACCCATTTGTTTGTCTTTTTGGCTGCCCACTGTATCCTCAGCAATCTTCCCCAGCACCAGATCTCAAATGGGTTGATTTTCTTTCTGTCGGATTTCTTCACTGTCCAGCTCTTGCATCCATACATAGCGATGGGGAATATAACGTCTTGTACGATTCTAATTTTTGTGCTCAGTTGGATATACACCTAAACAAATCAGGGAACAGGCCAAGGAGAGAATATAGGAAGCAATCCTAGTGAAGGAAGCTAAATGAAAGGTAGGCATGGAGAGGGCACAATTTCACCATTTATCCTGAAACGGCATTTGTCCTCACACCCTTAAGGATTTAAGGATTTAAATAAATTTAAATGAAATTGTATTTAAATGAAATCCTGTGAAAGGGTTGCCTTAGGGTCACCATGAGTCAGAATGACTTGAAGGCACACAGCAACAAAGTAAGGTCCTTGCTCTCTTACTAATTTCCTTTGGAAGCCCCTTAGTCTCCCAAACCAGGTTTTTGTTCTGAAGTCAGTCATAACCTGGCACAGATCCAGGCTGCTCACACAAAAGAGCCATCCGCTACCTTAGCTTTCTTATTAGTATCTTAGATTGCAGTTGGATTCAAGGACTGACTCAGAGCCAGTGCGGTGTAACGGTTTGAGCATTGGACTATGACTCTGGAAACCAGGCTTTGAATCCCTGCTTGGACATGGAAACCCACTGGGTGATCTTGGTCAAGTCAGACTCTCTCAGACTCCAAGGAAGGGTTTACATGGCCAAGCATGGTTTCGAATCCTGGTCTCCCAGAATCTGAGTCCAACACTCAAACCACTACTAGTTCTTGCACCTTAGATAGTCTGTTCCACTGATATAGAAGTCAGCAGACACCTCTGCTCTTCTTATTCTAGAGGAGCAAAATCAAAAGGTGAAGTCTGTGGCTGCAGGATTAAAAAAGAACAAGAGTGCAAAGGAGGGGGGGGTAGGAGAGAAGGGGTTCTTTGGCCTGAGCACTGTGTAGAGCCAAAATGAATATCTGACTCTCCAGTCAGCTGTCTTCAGCGCACAGCTACAGTACCAGGTCCACATGGCTCCTTACTGAGTTGCCATGGACAGAAACTCATCCTCAGGTGTTGACTATGGAGGAGCAGAGCTCCCTTGAAATTATCTTTGAACAAGGAGCCACAACCCATAAAGCAGCCCAAGTTTTAGCTGGCCCCTGTAACTATGCTTTTACACCATCTTTCCATTCCAGCTACATTTCTCTGGCCTCAGAGGGAGAGAAGAGCAGTTCTCTCATGCCTTGGGCCAGTGGCTGGTGAGAAGCCCTCCTTCCATGGTCCACCTGTCATTCCTCTGGACTCTGAGGGAGAGAAGAGCAACCAGGTCCATCTTCCTAGAGCCTTGGCCCATCAGCTGGTGAGAGACCTTCCCTTCACATTCAAACCGCCATTGCTACGGCAGCCGGCATCCTTGCCCCAGCTACCATTTCTTTCTTTTCATGTGTCACGTCTTATTTCAGTTGAAAGCCTCAGGGCAGGGAAATGTCAAATAACTGATTTGTAAGCTGCTCTGGGGAGCCAGTGTGGCTTAATGGTTTAAGTACTGGACTATGACTCTGAGGACTAGGGTTTGATTCCCTGCTCAGCCCAAGAAACCCACTGGGTGACTTTGGGCAAGGCACATACTCTCAGCCTCAGGGTAAGTCAAATGGCAAACCTCCTCTGAACATATCTTGCCAAGAAAACCCCATGATAGGTTCGCCTTAGGGTCGCCAAAAGTTGGAAACAATTTGAAGGCACATGACAACAACCAAGCTGCTCTGGCTGAAGGGGTATAAATGCTATAAATAGATAAATAAAATTAACAGTACAGTTGACCCTTTGAATCCACAAATTCAACCATCCATGGCTTGAAATAGTCACTATATATATATTCCAAAAAGCAAACCTTGATTTTGCCATTTTATATAAGAGACACCATTTTACTGCCCCATTGTATATAATGGGATCTGAGTATCCAATCCCCAGTGGATACCAAGGCCTGTTACAGACAGCCAAAATAAAGCTGCTTCGAGTCACAGTGGAGATATGGTGTTTCAATGATGCATGCGTCCTAAGAGTCCAGAACTCACACCAAAGCCATGCTCCAGCCCTAAGGACTGGAGCATGGCTTTGGTATGGCTTCTGGACTCTTAGGACGCATGCATCATGGAAACCCCATATCTCCACTGTGACTCGAAGCAGCTTTATTTTGGCTGTCTGTAACAGGCCCAAGAGCCTACTGAAGTTAGGCATTAAGTATGTGTAGATGTTCCCAGCACAGTGCAAAATGTTGATCACAGCTGCCTGGGAAGCTGGTGTGTTAAGTGCAGAGCTCAGATTCACAAAGTTCTCATCCTTTACGGCTCAGTCCCTTGAAGCCCCACCTTTGCTCGGCTGCATTCTCTGGTGGCACAGTTTTGCTAACAGCAATCTTCAGCCCAGATTTGGATTTGCTTAGGTGTGTCAGTATTAGGTAACAGGAAGGCCCTGCTGGCTGGGTTCAGGAGGTTGCACTACAGAACCCACCAGGGGTCCTGTGATTGGACGTTGCTCACCAAATCCTGAAACTGCTGAACTTTCAAATAACCTTGCAGGTATTTGCTGAGCAGGGAGGACGAGATTATTGCATAACCTTCACCGTTTAGGCAACACCACCCTCTGCTGGCCAAAGGGACTATGGCACCTTTTGACAGGTGGATGGTGAACGCTGAGTCTCAATACAAACAAAAATCCATCAGTGATACCTTTATTGGCCAACCGAAATGCACAGTATACTTGTTGCAAGCTTTCGAAGCTCCATGGGCTTCTTCATCAGGCAAGATGTTACAAACCAAACAGGAGGGAAAAACAACTGGAGATGTTAGTCAGATGCCTGCATGCTGTTTCAGCCCTTAGTAAAGATAGTATGATGGGAAGGATATATTTTGTGCAGGCAGGCTCCTCTTCCTTCTGGCCCTGTGGCAATAGGGAGATGTTCAAAGTCCATGAAATTTAAAGTCCATTTGCAGCTCAACAGGGACTTCTCTGTTGCAATCCAATATGTCTTCATTCCAGTGAGGCTACAGGCGTCTTTGTAGGCAGAGAACAATGGATTCCTCCATGTTTTTGCATCAGGAACATTTTGGTGATGTAGAGGTAAAACATGCAAATTCAGTCCAAATTTAAAAAGAAAAAAATTGTTTTACCTTGGCTGAAGTCCCAGTCCACAGGCTACTCTTCGTGGTTCCCCCGTTGCAGCTACAATGCGGTATCTCACAATACAGAAAACATGTTGGGGTAGCTGTGTTGGCCATTTAACAAACGCAAACAAAAATCCATCAGTGATACCTTTATTGGCCAACAGACATGCACAATACGAATCTGTGCAGATTTATCATTTGGTGCTTTGGGAAACAATCAAATATTATAGCTCCTTCATCTGAGAGGCCTCCTTTTTCTTTCCTTTGCTCTGCTTCTCATTTTGCTTATACCATTCCTAGATGGTAGGGACTGCTTCTTCCTTTTCATTTATCTATATATTATTTTTTTTAAAAAAAAAAACTGAGTGAGATGTGTTTTTGTCTTTGTTGTGTACCTTCACGTTGCTTCTGACTTTTGGCGCCCACAAGACAAATCTATCATGGGCTTTTCTTGGCAAGTTTCATCTGTGGGCTTGCCATTGCCATCCTCTGAGGCTGAGAGTGTGTGACTTGCCCAAGGTCACCCAGTGGGTTTACATGGTCGAGACGGGAGCTGACGCCTGGCCTCCAGAGTCCTAATCCAATGCTTAAACCACTACACCATGCTGGCTTTCTAGTAGGATGTGTGCAAGTTAATAAATATATTTGTGTCATAACATCTTCTTTAGTTTGCATTGTTCTCTCTCTAACCGATTTTTGTCATTACAATACATTGGGGGTAGTTTAGACTAAGCTTTGGTAACTGGTCACCCAGTGACTTTTGGCACTGACTGATTATGGGAACCTAAGGTTTCCCAAGACTACATCTGACACTAACCTAACTTCCCCAGATGCACCCAGATATGTTGGTCGCTGCCCAGATGTGCTCAATAGTTCTGGCCACTATGCTGGAAGGACATGTGATCCAACTCATCTGAAAGGGAGGCAGGTTGGGAAAGATTGCTGTAACCACCATATCACACTGCCTCCTAGAGTTTATGCTCTCCTCTTTTGTAATATGTGACCTCTCATCACCTTCATTGTGACTTTCCAGATATGTTTTTCATTAATGTAATGAAAGGAGAGGAATGAAGCAACACCATATCTGCAGGCTCCCAGTGCTCCTTGTACCTGCATGCATTTGGGAACTATGGGTGGAAAGCAGAAGTACCATGAATGTAGAGAACTGTTTACCAGGTCAGAGTCTTACAGATGCTTTGGCAATAATGTGGCTGGTGGTCAGAATGAGGGGAGTTAGAATCATAGAGTTGGAAGAGATGCCAAGGGCCATCCAGTTTAACCCCCTGCTGGGCAGGAATACTCAATCAAAGCACTCCAAACAGATGGCATGTTTTTAACTTCTGTATGTTTTTATGTTAATTTATACTGTTTTAGCAAGATGGTTTTAATTGTTGTTTTAAAAATTATTGTAAAGTTTTTTTTTAAATGTTTTTATCTTTTGAGCCACCTTGGATCCCTTTCTGGGAGAAAGGTGGCATAAAAAAATGAAATTAAATGAAATGGCCATCCAGCCTCATTTTAGGAGACTTCACCACATTCTGAGGCAGCTTATTCCACTGTTGAACACTCTGCCTTGAAGTGTGGTGGCGTCTCCTTCTTTGGAAGTTGAAATCCAAAGGATCAAGAGGGAGTCAGATTGTAAAAGGCTGCCATACAGTGTGTAAATCCTTGTATGAACTCCGGATTCAGTATGGCAACGACTGGGAAAAACAATCTTGTGTGCAATTTTCAAAAGATTGCTAGTTAAAAATGGGAATTGAATCTGCTCAAGAGAATTCGCAATATTAAAAAAAGAAAAGAAAACTAAGGAGGAAATAAGAACTGTCTCAAGTATAAATTGAAACCATTTGCTGCTGCTAATTCAAAGCGGTGATCAGCTGTTTCAAGCACAAATCCTCATCAGATTGAAGGAGTGCAGTCCAACAGTGCCTCCTTGAGAAGAAGCAGTTTCCAGTGAAAACAGCCAAAACCACCTGCATTTATTCCAGAGTCATCCTATTAAATTCCACAGTCCAAGTGATTTGGGGAAAGCATCTTCAGCATTCTTTCCCCAAGGGTCTGCTAAAGCAATAGGTCACCTGTATATTAGCACCTGATATATATGATACACAATCAGATAAGGCTTGGTGAAGAGAAATGTCTCCAGTAGCTTCTGGAAATCATATCCAGAAAACTTGACCAGTCAAAATACACAGAAGAGAAATGTTGCTTTCAACTTTTATGGCCTGCTTCAAGGTTTTTCCTGATGCCGGGAGCATCCAATTACATTTCTCAGAAATATATCCTCAGCCAGGTGCTGGAGCCAATCTTGGCTCTCCAACAAGTTGTTCTCATTTGCCTTCCTTTCCGACATATGACTACCCAAAGGTGAATTTATCATGAGTAGATTTGGCAAGATTTGTTCAGGCTTTGCCTTTGTTTTCCTCTAAGGCTCAGAGAGGGTGACTTGCCCAATGTCACCAAAGGGGTTTCTATGGCTGAGCGAGGATTCAAACCCTGGTCTCCAGAGTCATAGTCCACTGCTCAAACCACTTACACCATATTGGTTCTCATGCTACAAATTAATTTCTGTTAATGCAACAAACCTTTGGTAGGACGATTCATGCAGCTCCCTGGTGTCCAAGTGTTCTTAGATTATATTTTTTCAAACATGTTTGTCACATCCACACATGCATCACATTTTTATGTGTCCATTTTTTTAAAAAGTCGTGGTGCACGTCTCAAATACACCATGTGAAAAGAGAGCCTTGATTTGTAAAACCTTACACATAAAATACCTTTTCAATAAGGGAGAACTGCACATTGGTGGAGAGAAGCTTGAAAACAACACAGAAATCTATGCTAAAGGGTCAAAAAGAAGAAGGCCAGACATAACAAAGAAAAATGGTTATCTGACTTCTCAAAGGCTTGCTGGTTCAGTTCTTAATGGATGGACTGGTTGAGTTGGCATAAGAAATGTGAGTTTAAATCACATCTATGCTGAGAATTCAGCTTCCCAACTATAAAACATGAGGTATAAAATATTTTTTCTCCTGTTATGAGAGTTCACTGAAACCAATTGGTTCAAAATGACAAAAAGAAAGTACTTCTTTATATACATGAGTCAAGATAGGAAAGTTTACACTGTATTGTGTTTACACTAAAAAAAAGCTTTTTAAAGTTGTGTGTTAATGCTGAAAAGGGGATGCTTATTGCACCAACTTTAATTCTAAGTAGGCATTTAAATGTATGTGGCCTCGTGGGAATGAAGGTGACAAAAATCCATCCATGACATTGTTCTTCTTGTCCCCTATCCCTATTTTGGAATTGGAAGAGAAGGAAAGAAATGTGTCTATTTTTGAAAACTCCATTTCTCACCAAACCACTATCTGAAAGGGAATGCGTGAGAATACAAAAAAGTACACAGAGAGAGAAAAGGTGCAGGAAAAAAGTTTCTTCCATGGTATGATAGCAGAAAAAGAGGTATCATAGAAACACAGAATCATAGAGTTGGAAAAGACTTCAAGGAGCATCCAAACCCCTGCCATGCAGGAATACACAATCAAAGCACTCCTGACAGATGTCCATCCCTCCTCTGTTTAAAAACCTCCAAAGGAGGAGACTTTACCACTCTCCCAGGTAGTATGTTCCACTTTGGAACAGCTCTTACTGTCAGAAAGTTCTTCCTAATGTTGAGGTTGAATCGCTTCTCCTGTAGTTTGACTCCATTGCTCCAGATCCTGTTCTCTGGAGCTGTACAAAACAAATTTGTTCCATCTTCTGTATGACTTCTTTTCAGATATTTAAACAAGGCTATCATGTCATTCCTTCACCTTCTCTTCCCTTGGCTAAACATACCCAGCTCCCTTAGTCGCTCCTCATAGGGCATGGTTTCCAGGCCTTTCACTATTTTGATCACCCTCCTCTGGACATGCTCCAGCTTATCCTGGTAGGAGCAAGACAGCACAATTGACAGAGATGGTGGGCTAAATACCAGCACTCCTGCTACCAATGAATATAAATCCAGTAACAAAGAAATATCAGTCCAAGCTCTCAATTAACCTGCAAAAGGATTCCTATAACTCTTGAAGAACAAGAAGCACCCTCAAACACAATGTACATACTGTACCAATATAGTATGTACAGAACCTGGAAAATGCGGGATAATATGTAGCTAAACATGGCATGACCAAGTGGGCAAACAAAAGGTAGGTGTGTGTGTGTGCATGCTTTCAAGTCCCTGTCGACTTATGGCAACCCCATGAATCTCATAGGGTTTTCTTAGGCATGGTGGTTTTGCCCGTTCCTTTCCCTGAAATAGAGCCTAACAGCACTTGATCTTTGTTGGTATCTTCTATCCAAGTACTAACCAGAGATGACTTTCAAGGGTAGCTGTATTAGTCATTTAACAAATTTTAAAAAAATCCATCAGTGATACCGTTATTGGCCAACCAAAATGCACAATATACCATGGAGCTTCAAAAGCTTGCAACAAGTATATTGTACATTTTGATTGGCCAGTAAAGGTATCACTGATGGGTTTCGTTTTTTTTATTTGTTTTTTTTGTCAGAGCTGACCTTGCTTAGCTTCCAAGATCAGATAGGAACTAGAGCATTCAGAGCGTTTAGGCATCAGCAAAACTGAAGCATGGAAATCAGGATAAAGACAAGAGGGTTAACCTTCTCTTCTTCGATCAATCTGCAGCCACTTGTCTATACACACACATGCAAATGGGGCTTTAAAAAACCCAAAATGCAAGGGAGGTTGGGCAGAATGGTGTGAAAAAAGCCAAGTGAAAAATCCCCATCCTCTTTTCTCTGTTCTTCTCTACCACTACACACATACACACACACACACACACACACACACCACCGCAGGAATTCCTTTCGTGTTGATGCCTCTATACCATAAGGTATAGGTATGGTCCTCCCTCCATCCATGATGTTCTTGTTGTTGGCTTGTTGTGTTTCATGCCTTTGATTGAGAGTTCCTGCAAAGCAGAATGGGGTTGGACTGGATGGCCCTTGTAGTCATACTCTACGATTCTATTATTCTATGATTCTATGTCACTCACAGCCATTGCCCAGTTTGGAAGCAAAAAAACATCAGTGAGAATAGCAACAGAGGCGGCAAAGTGGAAGAGACGACGTAGTAAATTAAAACACTGTCCATCATAATGTTTCCAGAAAATTGGTCTCAAACCATGTTCATTTTTTCAGGCAGAAAAGGTATTGTTATTTTTTAAAACCCAGTTATTTCATATAATATGAATGAATGCCTTGGTTTCACTCACTGCAATGGTAATTTGTGCAACCGGCTACCACCTGACACAATGGTGGCCACTAGTTTAGATGTGTCTTGGGTGGCTTTTTTTTTTTAAGGATTAGCTAAATTTATAGAGGAGGTCGGTCAGAGATTCCTGTCCATAAGGTCACTCAGTGGGTCAGGCTGCAAAGTCTTCAAAGACCTGCTGTGGCTAATTTGTGTTACATTATGCTCCAGTCTGGATATCAATAGATGCAGCCAGAATAGCCTCTGATGAGATAATTATGGATGATTTTCAGCTTGTGCAGATACTGGCAAGTTACTCAAAGAATTTAGCACCTGTTCTTGGAATCCTTGCCCTCCTTGTCTAGTGAAATGTGGCCTTGTAAAATGAGCCTCTTTGAGCAACGTCGTTCCTGCTGTCCTGAAAGAGGGAGTAGTGTAACGGTTATTGAGATCCCAAGTTTGGATCCTTTGGTTCTGGATAATATTTGCCCACTCTCAAATCTACATTCATTGAGCAATGTCTTCAAGCCTGTGCCTTGGTAGCTCAAAGAAGTCTTGGAAGACCCTATTTAAAAAAATGACAGTCTTGGGAAACTACTAAGGCCAGCCCCCATTTTAAAAATAAAAAAGTCTATTTTTAAAAAAAATCAGATTTTTTAAATTTAACATGGTGTTTCTGGACTACTACTGGTGACAGTCCTTAGTTAAGCAATAAAGATCTGGATTACTAGTTGGCCTGTTTATTATTTAAAGCAATGGCAAGTAACATGGCCACAGTCACATACAGACATCATGGTGATTCTGAGTATGCTTACCATATTAAGTCATGTCTAGTAGAAAGTGCCATATCAGCAAACCATGCAATGGCTACATTGTAAGCTCCTTGGATCACTGATCACTAATTTTTGTTTTTGTTCTATCCTGTATGCATGTTAATTATATAATAATAATAATTCACACTGATGATGATGATGTAGACAGCTTTCTGCTTTTCTATAGCCTTCCAGATTAGTTAAAGCTAGAACTTTCTGTATCTATATTGCATATAAGAAAGTGATAAAGAAGCTGGTTTCCGTGCTACCTCAGGAATGCCCCTACATCAAAAGCATGTTAATCTAGGATTAATTAGAATTGTGTCTAAATAAACTCATTTAAACTCAGACCAATTCTGAGCTAAGAAATCATTAGGAACATGTTAGGGCCTAGCAGAAGGATTGCCTGTAGGATCCAACTTGACAGATCTGGATTACTGACATAGACTAACAATGCCTTCTCTAAACAGTCCCCCTGCCATCTTTTCTAGGTTGGTCCAGTGACCAAGCCTCTTATTTACTAACCAGAAGGAGCTGTATTCTTGTTCCATGGAGACTAACAAATTTTCATCTATGTGCCCTCAAAAAGAAAATTGCTCCATCATCATATTGAAGGTATCAGGATCTTAAAAAATTATCCTCATACAAAGTTACAATGACCTTTCACTGATCTGTCTTACTCATCCAGGCCAAAGAATGAGCAATATTAATGGCAGTATGGTTTAAAAAAAAAGTGATAAAGGTTTATAATCTATGGATTTTCTGAATTTGAGGATACCATATTTTAACTGCATCATCAGAATCCTAAAAACCAAGGGACTGGAGTTTACACTTTGAGGTTTTCACCTCCAACAAATGTAAAACTTTTTTAAAACTGGGATTGCATTTGGTGTGTTTTACCTAAACAGCTTATAAAAGTTTACCAGATGCAGCGCAGAGAGACTTCTTGAGAAATTCAGTGTTCTCTGACAAAGAAAGGGGTGGATATCCTCGCACAGGACAAAGTCAATGTGGATCTCAGTGGCGGTTTCTTTTTGTGTTACTAATGGACTTTACATTTTATTTCCTGGAGTTTACCACTCTTTGTCTCCCAGAGCCTCCATGGCCAAGGAGGAAGAATGGCCTCTGCCTACATGGATAACCCTCCATATCATCTTAACTCAGAATAACAACAACATCTCAACAAAACACCTTTGCCTGATGTAGAAGCCAGTGGGGCTTTGAAAGCTTGCATCATGTATTTTGTGCATTTTGGCTGGTCAATAAAGGTATCACTGTTTTGTGGATTTGGGATGTTATTGTACATAATCTAAGGGGTACGGTCTACTCAGATTCCTTTGCAGTTTGTATATTTAATAAGATAGTAGTTGCTTAGTGTCTCTGTTTAATCTTATTTTAAGGCGTCCTTGACAAAAATCTACACATTAGATTTCTTATCCTTTCCTGGAGACAGTTGTCCATGCTTAGATTTTTCACTTGTAGGAGCCCTGGCTGTTTCTCCCTCAAAACCACCACCAAGTGCTCCAGTAACACTATGGTAGGATGGAGGGATAGATTCTAAGGATGGTGTTCGGGTTTTATCAGGGCTTCTGGTATAGTTTTCATGCATGAGAAGGGCAATGAGGCCTTCTTTTTCTGGAGCATCTTCATCAAGGATATCCCCATCACAGGTTTTGTGACGGTGTAAGAAAGAAGCCTGCTTCATGGAACGTTGGAGCAAATGACTCCGAAAGGCCCTCTGAATAGTAACAGCAGCCATTTCCTCATGCTTCCGCCTGAGTGTGGTGTTGATTGGTTCATAAGACGCCTTGGATGGATTGGCTGCCATGAATTTTTCCTCCATTTGCACCTTAAGGGCATCCATCTCTCCAGAGTCCCCAAGCACCCTTTTGGTGAAAGCAAAGAGGATATCCAAGCAGTGGATCCTGTCCCCACTCACCATGGGAAGATCCATTGCTATGAGTTCAAGTTTGTTGGGTTTAGGTATTCGCAATGGTGCTGCCAATGTATTTGCAAAGTCAGAAAGATTAGAATATTGAATGAACTGAGTTGCTAGAGGGTCAAACTTTTCCCACACTTCATAAAACATTTCAAAGTCATCGTCCCCTAAAGGTTCAGTGCTCTCTTCTGTGGCAACATTGAAATTCTCCAGAATAACTGCAATGTACATGTTCACAACTATGAGAAAGGATATAATGATATATGTAACAAAGAATATGATGCCTAGCACAGGGTTCCCACAGTCTCCCTTTGAGAAAGTTGAAGGAGCACTGAGATTTGGGTCACAGAACGGAGGTCCAGTGTTTAAAATTGGGCTGAGAAGTCCATCCCAGCCAGCCGATGTAGTGATTTGGAAAAGGCAGAGCATGCTATTCCCAAAGGTCTTGAAGTTGAACATGTCATCAATCCCAGCTTCCATTTTGACATAGGCAAAGTTGGCCATGCCAAAAATGGCATAGATGAACATAACTAGGAAAAGCAAAAGGCCAATGTTGAACAGAGCAGGGAGGGACATCATCAAAGCAAAAAGGAGTGTGCGGATTCCTCTAGCAGATCGGATTAGCCTGAGTATTCGTCCTATCCTCACCAAGCGGATCACCCGGAAAAGTGTAGGCGAGAAAGAAACCACAATACCAGAAAGCACATTACCTAAAGAGAAGAAAACAGTAATGAAAATCTAGATTTTTACATGAAAACAGATGATTTTTCAACAGATTTTGTCTCAGGTGAACACTTAATTGTTAAAATTAAGTTTTATCTTCTATTGCAGTGTCATGTTGTTGCTAGCATTTATGTTGTTAGAGATTGCTGCTGCCTATATTTTTCTGGTGACATCTGAGCCAGAAGGTGGAACTTTCCCTCTAAAAGGTTTTGCTAAAGGCATCTGAGAGGATATATCCTTCATCTAGGCACAGCACCCAGACACCATGAGTCCCATCCTCCACTTTTCTATGCACAAAGACTAGAGATGTTCCACGCTGTTGGCTGTTCTTCCATTCAATCCCTAGAGTCTCAGAGCCTTATCATATTACAAAAGTAAGCCAAGGGGCAGTGAGAGAAAATCAGGTTTCTGCTTGCTTTTCTGCTTGCCCTTAAAGCACATCCATTCTCTTCCCAAGGGAGACAGTTCTAAAAACATACCTTTTGTCCCACTGGAAAAATCAGTTTGGCAAAAGGCATGCTTTTATGACCATCTCACTCTGGAAGGAGAACAGCAGTGCTTCGAGGGCATGTGGAGAAGTAAGCAGAAAGCTGCATCTATGTTGCTGCATCTCAGCTTACTTTTGTAATGCAATAAGACTGTCAATCCCTTTGACATATGCTTGGGTCACTCATCTTCTTACAACGGTATCTCTTTGAGCAATGAAGGCTCTCGCACTTCAGGCACTCTTGTCAAACCAGGTTTAATTCTGAGGTTGTCAAATATTAGACAAAAGGACATTGTCATGTGGTTACTTACCAACAATTGACATGATCACAACAACCAGGTCAAAAATGTTCCACCCATTAGTGAAATAGTAGTATCTCAGAGCCACCAATTTCAAGACACACTCTGCTGTGAACAGGATGATAAAGAGGATATTGATTTTGCTAAGAACATATGTCTTCTCTGGAGATTGATCCTCTGTCTCCACCATCATAGTGACCATATTAAGGCAGATGAGGACCATGACGGCGACATCAAATGCTTGGTTGGTTACAATATCAAAAAGGAAACCTTGGTATCTGTTCTGGAGAAGGAAGGGTTGGAAAAAATGGTGTTTAGGACTGGATGTGAAACTACTGAATTTCAATAATAAATTACATTACATTACAGTGTTCTTCCATGTTCAATCAAGACAATAATTTATATTTTAGAATCACAGAGTTGGAAGAGATCTAAGGGCCATTCAGTCAAACCTCTGCAACACAGGAACTCACAATCAAAGCATCCCCAACAAATGGCCATCCAGCCTCTAAGGAAGGAGACCCCACCACACTCCGAGGAAGGAGTGTGTTCCACTCTTGAACATCACTTACTGTCAGGAAGTCCTTTCTAACATAGGGGAGAAATCTCTTTTCCTGTAGTTTCAATCCATTGCTCTGGGTCCTAGTCTCTGGAGCAGCAGAAACAAGTTTGCTCCATCCTCAATAAGGCATCCCTTCAAATATTTAAACAAGACTATTATATAACCTCCTAATCTTCTCTTCTCCAGGCTGAACATACCCAGCTCCCACGGTCTCTTCTCATAGGGCATGGTTTCCAGATGCTTCATTTGGTGACCCTCTTCTGGACATGCTCCAGTTTCTCACCATCCTTTTTGAATTGTGGTGCCAAGAACTGGACACAAGATTCCAGGTGAGGCCTGATCAAGGCAGAGTAGAGTGGTACTGTTACTTGCCTTGGTCTAGACCAGGGTGGGGAACCTCCATCCCTCCAGGTTCTGACAAACTACCATTGCCATCATGCCTCACCACCAGTCAATCTGAAGGACGTTTTAGCCAGGCTAAATGGCAAATCTAGCAGTGATGTGGGTTCCAGAGGTCCAATTTGATCTTCTATATCCCCTCTAGATTCACTGCCTTTTGGCTTTCACATTCAATTCCCATGAAGACCTAGTCACTATGTGACCTTGATTCTCACACACAACAACTCCTGCTTACCTTCCCCCTCTCATACTCAAGCTCCCAGGATGGCTACAGAGGGGTGACTGACAAAAGCTTTTCTCAGTACATCCATTTTAAGTGACAGTAGGAAAAAGCCAAGCTGTAGCATGGCCCAATAAACTCTTAAAGTACTATTAAGTGTACCCCTAGCAGTCCTGTGAGGTTTAAAATTAGATATGGCACTATCATGTAGAAAAGAAGTATCAGGTTTTAAAAGGAGTGTAAGGACCCATTCCCACTGGTGGAATAGCCCGCGTTCCAATTCAGCTCTGCCTCGCTATAGAAATCGATTCCAAAAGATTCCTCATTCTTACTATGAACAGGGATCCTTTTGGAATCGACTTTTATCCGTTAGAACCCTTGTCGTTCCCACTGGGGCCGGGGGAGGCGGAGCAGCCCTTCAGCTGGTCACCCCCCCAACCCCTTTGCACCAGCTAGCTTTGCCAGGGCCCTGCATCTCGGGCCGCGGTGGCCAGCCTTCCCCCTGGGCCCCCTCAGGCGCACTGGACCTGACAGGCCTGGATGGCGGGATGGGGGAAGGATGCAGGTGACTTGCAGACTGAGGGGCGGCCCTCTGATGCACCCTCTCCATCCACAGGCGGGGGACAGTGGAGTGGTGCACCCCGGAGAGTTTCCAACACCTGAGGAGTGTGTGTGTGTTGTGAGTGCCTTCCCTGGGGCCTCGGGGTGGCAGCGGAGCAGGTGAGGAAGAGGAGGGAGCACAGAGGCCGGGGAAGGTAGCAGAGAGGAGGAGGTAGAAGTAGAGAAAGAGGTGGAGGATGAGACTGGAGGAGATGAAGGCAAGGTCAGGGGACCCGGGAGGAGGAGGAAGTGGATGGACTCCCCTTTCTTTTTTTAAAAAAACCCTCTTATCCAAAAATCGCTGGATTGCTAAAGCGACCACTTTGCAAATGGCTGCTTCAGCAATATAGTGATTTTGCAATGACATTTTCTTAAACAAAACAACAACAAAAAACAGCACCAGCGGTGTTTCTGGGGAGGGATGGTGACAGTTTTCTGCCACTTATCCTTCCCGCAGAAACAGAATCGATTCTGATGGCATTCCCACCTGTTGGAATTGCATCAGAATCGATTTCTTGGGGAATAAACTTTGTCTTCACTAATTAAGTTTGTTTCACCTCCATCCACTCATCTGTTCACTGTTTCTGATGGACATTTTTATCCCTAGTCATTTTTACAGTGTTTTTTTCTGTTGCACACTTTTCACATGGAGCAACTGCTGAGGAGTACTTCTCACCAGTGGTCTTGGGATGGGTTTTTGAGGTTTCTTGGATCCCAGTTTTTTCATGGCATTATAGTATTTTTTCTGTTCCTCTGTCATGAAGATGTCTTCTCCACCAAAGTATAAGAAGATAACACAATTATTATTATTGGAGACAGGTTATATATGGTTTCAACACAGAGAGAAAATAATCTCATTTTTAAAAATTAGTAATGCTTGGGATTTGGGATCTCTTGGGCTTTAAGTAATTTTTGTTTTGCTTCATTACATCTAGCAGAGACCTAGCTGGGAATACCAAAGTTCCATATTATCTTAGAAAAGCAAAATTGGTGTTATATTGTTAGATTGGAGAGATGTAGATTGTTAGACTGGTATTCACTTGTTAGACTGGCCAGATGTAAGACACATAGACACATAGAACTATCTGGAAATTGTAAGACCCATAGAACTACTTGGCGCAAGTCAATGTACTTCAGCTGCAGCCCCCCAATCTATAAAATAAGCTTTAGACTGCTTTTAGAATCAATGTACACATTCTGTGTCTCTTCCATGTCATCATCTCTATCTATACTTTACATGACTGAAAACTAATGTCAGTACTCTTGTAGAGTTTTCATGTCCACTTCTCTGTAAAGTATAGATGTTCATATTCCTAGCAAAAGAGTCTGGAAGCCATATTGGCCAACAGCAATCAATAACATGCAGTTTTAAGCCTTGGCATGGATCAATATAAAAGCATTTGTCTGTATGATATTCATCCTTTTTTTATTCATTATCTTATTTTTATTTATACACCTTGCTTGTATCTATACACTCCACTTTTTTAAAAATGCATAAAACTATTCTTGCCCACATGGTCCTTTAGATCAAACCCCTTTGTAAGAGCATCATTAAAATCCATCATACTGCTATGTCCCAACCCATGTGTACTCCATTTGTCAATTCCATGCATTTTCCAAAGTAGGAAATAACAATGAAATGGCTCTCTATTTTAACAACCAGACAAAAACAAACTAGGGGGAGAAGTGAACAAGGTTGTTGCTTTTTCCTTTTAAGCAGCCTTTTAATATGCCAATTTCTGCTAGTAGAGGTAATGGCCTCCACAAAATGAAGGGTTCTGGGTACCTCAAAAACATTCATATTCTTTTGGCAATAAAGGCTTGTCCAATAGAAGACACTGCTCTACCTATTTTGATTCTCCATGTGTTTACATTCAGTGGAAGCAAAAAGAAAAACTTTCTGGATACTTATCTTTTTCTTTTGTTGATTAAAATTATCTATGATGACACCAACAAAAAGGTTCAGAGTGAAGAAAGATCCAAAGATAATAAAAATCACAAAATAGAGGTACATATATTTGTTGTATTCCCATTTGGGTTGCAATTCTGTCTGCAGAAATGAAAAGCACATAAAAAATGAATGGAAAACAAATGGAAGGAGCAGGGGAAAACATATCGGGGAGAGGAACAAATTATTATTATTATTATTATTATTATTATTATTTTATATCTCACCTCTTCTCGTAGGATCGAGGTGGCTTACAATCACCATAAAATACAATACACTAATACAATAATAAAATCCAATACACAAATAAATACATATATAACAAAATTTCTAAATATAACAGTGGGGCCTTCCAGCCTACGCCTTTGGGGCAAGCTGGAGGTGCCCATTTTTCCCTCTTCTTGGCATGCGCGGATCTTCTTGGCATGCACGGATGCTGTCATCAGTGCACCATTGGGGCACTGTGACACGTCCATGATGGAAGCGCGGCACCATGAGGTGCAGACGCGGTGCTGCACTTACATCATGCACGCACACCCCGTATGGACAGTGCCACAAAGATGGCGCTGCACATACGTACTAGGGTTCTGGAGCGTAAGAATGCTGCATGCTCCAGAACCCTAGAATTGGCCCCAGGCTGCCGCAAACCTGTGGTCTATACTGGACCAGTAATAAAATATAAAATAAATCATTAAAACCATTAGTTAAAAGTTGTGTAGGACAGTAGAGACTTCTTAGTACAGTGTCATTTTGAACCCTGTACACATGTTCACATTTTCCCCATTGGTTGCTGTACTAAGAGATCATTGTTAACTTTGCCTCAAGGTAGCTACAAGGCTAGCTCCAAACATATATTGAGAAATATTTTCATTTTTAAGCAGAAATTTATCTAAGGATAAATGTCTTTCAGCTCCTTTGCAATTCAGTGTCCATTGCTACAGCAGATGCCACGGGGCTATTTATGCCTTATTCTCCTTCTAAGAGGGCCAGGACAATTCATATAAGCAGAGACTGCGAGTTTACCTGAACACCCAGTTCAGGGTACATATGGGGCTGAGCCCGCTACCATTTGGTACGTGAGGGAAAGCAGAGTTTGGAAAGGTTGCTTTTTAATATAATTTCCAGAATTGCCCCAAGCCATAGTGACTTGAAAATTCTGGGAATGGTAGTCCTAAAAGGATAACTTTTTCAAGCTGTAGGGAAAGGAATGTGTAATCCATTATTGTTGTTGTTGTTATTTTATTTGTTCATATTCCACCTTAATTAATAATAATAATTTGTTTTATTTATATACCGCTATTCCAAAGATCATAGCGGTGAACAGCAAGTAAGCTAATTATCAAGTAAGCTAATTTGCCCCCAAGAGTCTGGGTACTCATTTTAGCGACCTCAGAAGGACCTTTAGCAACCTTTCCCTCAAAAGTGGAAATAATATTTATCTGTACACACATATGTTTCCCTTACATGCTGATTCTGTGAAGAGAAAAGCTTTTTTTCCTACAAAGGGAGTTGGAAGGGACCTCAAGTGCCATTTCATCCAAAACCCAGCCATGCAGGAATACACAATCAAAGCACTCCCAACAGATGGCCATCCAGACCTTGCTTAAAAACCTCCAAAGGAGGAGACTCCACCACCCTCCAAGGGTGTGTCCCACTATCAAAACAGCCCTTACTGTCAGGAAGTTCCTCCTAATGTTGAGGTGGAATCTCTTTTCCTGTAGTTTGCATCCACTGCTGTCTGTCCTAATCTCTGGAGCAGCAGAAAACAGGCTTGCTCCATCCTCAGTATGACATCGCTTCAAATGTTTAAACAGGGCTATCGTGACTGTATTTTGATATCAGTAAAAGTTATGGAGAGAAACATGACACAAAGCTGCCATTTTCAGCAAGATCCACATTAGTCTAACATTATCTTTGACTCTGAATGGACTCTTCTGTAGTTTTATGTTGTTGTTAACTGCCTTTGACTCATCCCCAACTCATGGTGACCCTGTGGATGAGACATCTCCAAGCCCTGCTATGGACCACTGCTCTGCTTAAGGTCTTGTAGATTCATGCCTGTGACCTCCCTAATTGACCCCTATAGTACTACTGTACAATTGCAAACATATACAATTATATTTATTAGAATCAACCTGAAGAGAAAAATGAAACCATGACATACATCTACTGAGTCTACTGCAGCATACATGATGTCCATCCAACCTTTGAAAGTTGCCTGGAAGAAAAAGACAGCAAGATACATTTGTTAATGGTATTCCCATAGGAATACAGAATTAAGGCAAGGAAATATTAGAGAAGCTAGTTGAATTCTTTTCATTCACTCAGAATACATCAGACAGATAATCACGCCCAAAACATTCTCTCTAAATATATAGGCCAGTGTCCTAGAGTATACTGGCAATAGAAATCAGAAGCTTGCAGATTTGCATCCTGCTTGGTTCAAGGCATTAGATACAACATTGGGAAGGGGGCAATATTAAGCAGCAGAGTGCATGTTTTGCATACAGACAGTTCGAGCTTTAATACATGGTAGGCTTTGTTAATCTTAAACAGCAAAACTTTGAAAGGCACACATATATACACATGACTGCCAATCACTGTAGTTGGTGTTGGCCTGAAAGTGGGACCTCTGAACAGATGTGTGAAAGCAGTTTCTTAATGTATGAGAGTAAACAAACATTCATTTAATCAGATGGTGGTTGCAATAATGTCTTTTGATCCACTGTCTTTAGAACTGTAATTGCAACCTGCTTTGGGGAAACTGTTTATTTTGAAAAACTGTATAAAATCATCTTAAATAACTAGCAGAACAATAATCTGAATCAGCATAAGGCAGGTTGTTATGTCCAAGTGTTTAAAAAAGGTAATGTCTTAGAGCTAATCAACAAAATAACAAGGCATCAGGGCCAAATAATGTTCTGGGAATTTTGGAGGGACTTCTTTGGCCATTTCAACATACGATAGCAGGAGGGAGAGAGAAAGCAGAGCTACAAAATTAATACCTTTGGCATTGTGAGCATGTTGGTGCAGGAGAACTGCACAGAAATATACATGGGCATTTTGTATGAAAATTGCAGGGCTTGTGTAGAAACATATTTTACACACATATGCATACACAGAGAGACATTTTCCAGAATGCAAAAACGGGTTGTGTGTGGTCTTTACGCTAGATAGCTGTTTTTAGCTATCTGGAAACAGTGCGGGGTGTTTATTATTATAATTATTTCAAACAATCATGTATATTTCTGCAAAAAGTAGTTTCCTGAAACAAAACACTTTATGATGTAGAAATACCAGCAAAATCTGCACAAAATTCTTATTCTGCCCAACCCAGTTTCTTGAGTGTCGAGACATCCATTTTTCAACAGGGAAATGAATAACAGTAAATATGATCTCCATCCATATCTTGAAACTTCACTGAGGTCCATGTCTGAAACATCACCAACAGACACCACTTGGCCTCAGGATCTGGCCCTCAACTATCAGAGTCTGGGATGATCTTGACCAAACAATCCTATCAAGAATTGATCCATATGCATTAGGAAAATGAGATATTTTTCAGCCCAAAGAAATGCCTTTTGGAGGTCATTGCACCAGCAGCAGGCTGACTAGAACTTGTTTTTATCCACTGCTGTCAGATGGACGCAACAGTGACCATGAAAGGGAGAAAGAGGGTCACAGAATGGAAAGAAAGAGGTGTGTTATCTTTTAAAACCTACCACTTGTAGAAGAGCCAGATAACCAGAGCCAACGTTGTCAAAATTCACTTTAACTGTCGTCCAGTATAATCTAGTATTATTGTGCATTTTGCAGTCTGACATATTATTAATTTTTGTTTCATTAATCGTGGAATTGGCTTCAGTCATGTTAATGCATTTTCCAAACTTTCCTGCAAACAGGCTGACACCCACAATGCTGAAAATGAGCCAGAAAATAAGGCAGACCAGAAGAACGTTCATAATGGAAGGGATGGCTCCAACCAAGGCATTGACCACCACCTTTGGGAGACGGGAAAGTGTGGGACAAATATAGGGGTGGGACAGAAAGGGAATGTAATGTAATAGGAGGAAGAAAGGAAACAGCAAACAAAGAATGGGAAAAAAACATAGTTACAAGAGCTGTCAACTAATTCAATAATTATAATTGATTAATCATCTGCAGTCCATGGGATTGAAAATCTAAATATATCTGTATATTATGAAAACCTCAAGGCACTTGATATCTTTAAAAACTAATATTAAATGTCATGTTATTAAAATGAGTCATAGTACATTATTTTGTACTGTATAACAATCAATGTTTATAGTATAATGGTATAGCCATGTCAGTCCTTATTTTTATAGAATTAGGGGCTGAATCCAATGTTAGGTTCAGCTAGAACAAACCCATTGAATTCTGTTAGATGTATGTAGGACTTGACTAAGATGTCGCATTTATGTTTATGGTCAGCTTCAATTGAGTTTAGCACACAGGATTTAGAGTAGCACATACATATATAGCCAAACCTCTTTAGTTGTTCTGATGTTCAATAACTTTGCATGAGTCACACAACCCATTTCTTCAAACTCTAAATGTGGTACTGGAGGATTTGAAACTAAAAGGACCAACAGCTCTGCTGCTTTTTTTGTTTTACTTGATTTATATTCTTCTTTCTCTCAAAATTCAAAACTCTCTTTATTCAAAACTCTCTCAAAGGGCAATAATATTAACAGGTATAGTAAAAGGATGGTAAGTTATAAAGGAACTAGAGGTCTCTATAATACATACAGAAAGGATTTTAAAAATGGTTTAGATGCATGTATTTTACCTTTTGATGTTGTATTTTTAAAGGTGCCATATATCTCCCACAAACCCCTTTGCTGATAGTCACATAGCCCAAAGTTGCCTAGCACCTACAGACAATAGTCAGAGACAGGAGTGGGAGCCCAAATCTAACCGTCAGTGGACCCATTAGTAGCCAGGGAGTAGAGAACCTTCACCGACAAGCCCTTCACCTCCAAATGTCCCAGTTTGGCAAGGACAGTCCTGAATAACCCTATATCATCCTACTTTTTTCAGGTTCTTTTAAAAACATTCCAGTTTCTCTTACTGCCTTCCACTTTCCTTTTTGTCTCAGCTTATTGGATTCAAACTGGAAGAAAGTTTGTGCTCAGTTAACTCAGCCAGAGGGAGAGGAAGGAAAGGAATCCTGCCCTTCCCAGTAAGCTGAGGCAAAATCACACTGCTGCAGTACTTCTTCTTCATTAATCGTTATTGCCATTTTGACCACACTGTGGTGTTGCTTGGCCACATCTGGCTCTCATCTGCACATTTTGGGAAAGTATCTCCCCACAGTTACAGAAACAAACCAGTACCAAAACCGCTTCGAAAAGAAACAAACTACTTGAGCAGTTTTAATCCCACCAATTATGACTCGCTCTCCCATGTTAAGTTTTGCCTCACACTATGATTCTTCAGTTAAAGCAGTTTAAAAGAGAAGCCTGATGTGACCAAACTTTCTGCCATGATTTCAAGGCAAGGAAAAGCACAGCCCTGGGTGTTACTTTTAAAAAATTAATTTGTGAAAGTTATAGTTCCAAGTTTGCCCAAAGTAATTTGTTACGGTTATGGCTGCAATTTTTTAAAAATGTAATCTTATCTTCACGTTTCTTTAAATGTAACTGTAGTTAGTGAAGCTGTTGCTTTTAGTTACCAAAAAAAATCTGAATGCAGCTGCAAGAGTTGCAATGTGGAACAGCTCCTGAACTATATAATATTCCTCCATCATTCTGTAAGGCCACACAACATTAACTAGAGAAGTAACTTTACATTATACAGTTAAACTACAAAATGAGTGATGTTAATCCTTGTTCAGCTATGCTTGTAATGTAACATGTTTATACATCTTGTCATTGGGAAAGCAATCAATCAGCCTCCGTATTTGTGGCTTTGACTTTTGAGGATTTGATTATTCACTGATTTAATTAATATGTTCTTGCTACAAATCTCAAGTTCCTCCAATATAACTCTATGGTCAACATCATCCAGAAGTCATGCTGGAGGACCTAGTGATTCCTAGAGAGAGCATTTCTCTAGGCATATGTAAGCCCTCCCGCTCAATTCTATGATCAACCTTTAGAGAATGTTGACCATAGAGTTATTCTGGAGGACCTAGAGATTCCTAGAGAGGGGTTCTTTCAGGTTAAAAAAAAATAGCATTTTTGTTATTTGTGTTTTTTCCACTTTCACAGGAATCCTGTGCTCCTAAACCCAGCAAATGTGGAGGGCCCTACTCATTTTGGTAACTACATACTTCCAGCCTTTGAAAACCAATATAGCATGTCTACTCTCCTGAATATACATAGCCATAGGTGCTATATAAGCCTTGGCAAGTAGCAGGGTGTCCATCAAAACCCATTTCTCACTTCTCTTTTTACCTCTGTCAATAAGCAGCCATAAAAGCTCTTTTCTCAGCTCTTATTAGCATGTCCCAACTGTTGTAGTTTTCTAGGTCTGCTAATAAAACTCCTTCCCAGTATTCAGGATAGATGAAGAGAAGGTGATTTTCATTCTCCAGCTTGTGACTGTTAAAACTAAAGCACCCAAACTCCTAGGTTCTTCACAACAAGCCAAGCCAATCCTTTTGGCATCTAGTTTTTAGGATTTGTCTTTTTGCAGGTCACTATGGCTACTCTCTTGAAGTTACAATTAGTGAGGTACCGACTTGTCCCTCATTTGATACAGAATTGTGCAGCAAACCAAGGCATTTTCTAAAATAGTTTGGGTTGTTATCATGCCAATTCCAAGCCCAGTTTGAAAGATCCCATCATCCCCCAAAAGCATAGCAACAAGAGCCTAGATTAGAATATAGGTATCTGTCATTCATACAATAACCTCACATTGTGTGTTGTTGGATATCTATATTTCCCAGGTTCTCTGCTGAAAACCATAGCAGGTTTTCAGCAAGTATCAGGGAGAAAGAAGCCATTCAGCAATACCTCCTTGCCATCACTGTCACCAGAGAGAAAGAGAAGAAGAATAGGCTCTTCTTCAGTTAGAATAAAAACCCAAGCTGGAAAAAAACCATCATCCTAAACTAAATGAAAGCCTCATAAAACTAAAGAGTATTCTAAACTAGCCAATTAAAAATTTCAGCAACATCTCAATATCAGCTCTTTCAATACTTTTTTAGAAGAGTCTTCTCATTTAGCTGATCTCAAGCCATCCTCTTTAAACAAGATCATCTTGAAAAGGTCTAATTTTCTGGCCCGCTTTGAAAATAATTGACATGAAGATTGCAATCATTTGGCTGCAGCAGTTATACCAGCTGCTCTTGCAAACCTTGATGGTCTCTATCACACCTTTAATTCTTTACTCTGTTCAGTCATAAATTGCTTCAGCTGAGGTGATATCCTATACATGGGTCTATTCTGCAGTCTACTGAACCACAATCTTTAAATGCAGACCTTACAGATTACTTATGAAATAGTGATGGCTTTGACATTTAGTTTGAAAAACAAGGCAAGAAATACAGTAAACACAAATTAGGTATTACAGTTGGGTGATATAGCTTGATTAGCACAATGGGGTTTTCCATCATTATTGTCTTCACAGAGAGAAGACACAATGCTAGGGCAACAAAATGTGAGATGAATCAAATCTCTTTTGAATATAAATTGTGTGTTAGCTTTGCAAACTGAATGACTGCTTAAATGACTCTTCACCCAAAAACTTTTCCAGATGAGTAGAATTAATTCTTTCTTTTAAAAAAAAACCATGTTCAGTGTGGATGGTACACCTGTGATAAGCTTAACAGTCTTTGTGTTTGCTATCTTGATTTGGTCCAGGCATGATAAAGCTCAACAAGATGATGTTATTCAGTCCTGATATTATGACAGGGCTTATGGAGGGGAGAGTGATGGCTTTGGTATGTTAGAACCAAACTGTTAACATGCTTTAGCCATAAAAACAGCACCTTGTACACAGGAAGACAGGGGAAAGCAAAAAATAAAAGCATAATTCTGGTGCAATTTCATGGAGAAAAACTGGAGCAATCTGAATGTATCTGCTGGCTTGAATGGCTTCTGCATTGCATTAGCTTGCGCTTAACTATTCTACTGCTGAGCTGATATAACTGGCTTCCAAACCTTTTTGAAGAAGATGCTTTGTATATTAAATCCTGAGATCCAAATCTAACAGGCCTCATACCACTCATGATTCTATAACTTTTAATGGAGAATGACTATGATATCTGTGAGTAACAAGAGGTTTCTAAACATCTTGCACCTTTCCACAAGCTTTCCCTGACTTGTATATAGGTTCTGATTTACCTTCTGGGAATCACCGCTCCAGTCTTCAAACACCCCACAAGCCCACATCAGAGTAGCTTTCAAAAGCAGCAACTTATACATCACTATCCTTTTATAGGGCTAAAGATCAATGGTAGCTTTCATTCATCTTACCCTCATCCCTTCAAATCGTGACAAGGCTCTTAATGGCCTCAAAGCTCTCAAGGTCCGGAGGGATTTCATAGGACCCATTTCAGATTTTCCAACCAGATTTGCTATGAGAGTTATTAAGGAGACCTGAAGAAAAGGAGAATATGAGATATAAAAATTAAAGTAATTAATTCATTATAAATGACTTCCCTCCATGCCATCCAATATACCACGGGTTTCCAGTGGCTCTAATATCAGTAGAACAATTAATCTGTTCTGAGTATTAGTCTAAATGTTGAAAGCGTCATCTAGGGTGTTTAACCTATTTTGGACAGGGCTCACCACCTTGGATATTTCCTGGACTAAAACCCAGGACAGATCACAGCCCCACATGCATCTGAAATATAAAAGAGAGATTTAGACCCAAAACACATGGGCTAAATGAAGCAGCTTGTGGCCACTTTGGGAGCATGGCCCTTACGATCCTTTGGATTGGAGCAAAAAGGAGTTGGTTTCAACCAACTCCTGGCGGCACGACTGCTTCTTCCGAACCGTTTGTTTCACCCCTAAGTCACAAGACTTATGAAAAGGTTTTATTTCTCAACTGAGCACAGCCTGTTTTGGCCAAGAAATATTGACATGGATAATACCTATGCATAAACTGAAGAAATGCAACCATCTATATACAGACATATCCTTCAGTGCCAAATATCCTAAAGACTCTGCCTCTCTTCATTGGATGTTTCCATCTCCTTCTGCTTTTGTTCCACTATCTCTTGAGCCATCACCCATGCCAGGAAACATACATTCAATAAGTATCAAACATCACTTCAGACATGTTTGTTATGAAGATTCATGTAATCACTTAGAACACAGATTTATTATAGTGACTAGTGAAACAAAAGTAGCAAAACATTTTGGCTTCCATCTTCCTCAGCTGTTCTGAATCGAAATGTGCTCAAAGTATGCATACTTTGATTTAACTAAAGAAGGGAGAAGCCAAAATATTTTTCTGGGATACTTTAATATTTTTGTTTCGCTACTCATTCTAAAAAGTGTGTGTGTGTGTGTGTGTGTGTGTGTGTACACATACATACACACAAGCACATGCATGTGTGCATTACTGCAATGCCTGATGCAATTGCTGAAGGTGCCTGGGGCCAGGTTAGCTTCCACTTCGAGAAGGGCCTTTTCCACAGCTGCCCCAGCCCTTTGGAACACGCTGCCCACCGAGCTCCGCTCATCTACCACCCTGGCCCAATTTAGGAAGGACCTCAAAACCTTCCTATTCAAGCAGGCATTCCCCGATTAAATATCCTGTGGGCCTCCCTCCTCTTCCGTGGCCATGGGGTTGGGCTAAGGGGCTTTTATTGTTATTTTTTAGTCTGTTGTTACTGTTGATTACATGTTTTTAACTTCTGTATTTTGTTTGCACTCGTTGCACCATTGTAAGCCGCCCTGATCTTTTGGAAGGGCGAGATACAAATAAAGATTTTATTTATTATTATTATTATATTTACTGTTCCCAATGCCTGGCCTTCCCTTTCTTGGGGACTGAAATGTGTACAGTGTTACCCCGGGTTACGCAAATAATTCGTTCCGCCGCCGCTTTCGTAACCCGAAAGGCTTTCGCAAGCCGAAACCTCATAGGCGCTAATGGGGAAAAGCCGCGATTTGGTGCGAAAAAGCGCCGAAAAGCACCAAAATTTCTTTCGTAACCCGAAATAACCTTCGTAACCCGGAACAGTTTTTTTCAATTGGATTTTTTTCGTAACCCGGAAATTTCGTAAGGCGGCGCATTCGTATCCCGGGGTAACACTGTATTCAGCATTTTTGATCTGTGGGCCATTCTTTTGTTTTCCATATTTGTTGACAGATATTAGTTAGAAGTTAAATGGCTTATGTCTCTAGAGCTTGAAACAGCTCTATTGGTAGGCCATTTGTTCCTGGTGATTTATTTCTCCCAAGTGCTCTGAGTGTAACCTTCACTTCACTAAAATTGTGGTTTCATCTTCAAATGGTTCTTCTTTGAATGAATCTGTCATCCTTTCACCTTGTTGATATAGATCTTCAACCTACTGTTTCCATCATCTTTTTATTTCTTTTTGATCATGCAGTGTGTTCCCCTGCTGGCTGTATAGCATCCCCACTCTTGGTTTAACTTTCCCTTTGAATTCTCAGATCTTGTCCAACAGTGGCACTACATTTGTGTGATGGTGGGATTGTGTGCTCCTATGAGGCAAGAAGCTACGCTAACAGCAAACGGCTACTGGGCAGCAACATTATTGGAGGTGACACTGGTGGAGGATCTCTCATAAACAGCAGTGGCACCATAGTTAACACATAAGAAGGCAATGGTAAACCACTCCTCTAAAACCGTCTACCTTGAAAGCCTTGTGATGAGATAATCCATAATGTCATCCAAAGATTAAATAAACAAAGATGTACATCCCTAGTGAACATGCAATGAAACATTCACATGCACCTGAACATATTTCCACCTGAAGAACTGTAGTCCTTAGCATTAGCCATGAAAGAAAGTTTCTTAGGCGGGTTACAAACCGCCAAAAAATATGTATGGAATACGTATTAGGGTTAGGGTTATTCCATACGTACAACATGGCGGCGCCCTTCCACATGGGGGCCGCCATGTTTACGTATCGGACGCATAGCGTCCAGATGTGTCGCGGCACTAATGACGTCGTGAGTGCGCCAGCGGCGCCTTGAGACGTCATTAGGGCACCGCAGAAAGAATCTCCATTTTGGAGCTTCTTTTTTGCTCCGCGAGGGAGCCGCGCAGTGTGGCTGCGACGGCTCCCTTACTGAGCAAGCGGCGGCGGCGGCGGCGGCAGACAGCCTCAAAGCGGCGATCTATAACCCGCCCTGGGAATTCAAGCCCTCCTACACCACAATGTTCAGTAAATACATTTAGTTTTAAGTCTGGATTGGGGACAGGAAACACATAAAGGTTTAGCAAGATGTAATGAAGAAGACTGACCCAAATAGACATGCTACTTTCCAAATAAAAGTATACTTTGTCAGCAGGATTGTGGATATAATTCATAACAATTAACAAGAGCTACAGCATGAGTAAGAGGTTTAGCATTTGAAATGTTTTGTACATGCACCTGCAGAGAAACTGGCTTCGGACACCTGGTCTGCTAAATGCTGATTACGCATGTACAGAATCATATTTTACATTTCAAGACAGAACTAACTTTTGGAGAAATATTGCCTTGTTTAGTAAGCATTTTGTTGTTGGTGTTATTGTTGTTTGTTATTGTTCTTTGCCTGCAATCCATTTCTGACTCATGACAATCCTAAGGTGACCCTATCATGGGGTTTTCTGGAGCTGAAAGTGTGACTTGCCCAAGGTCACCCAGTGGGTTTCCATGGCCAAGTGGCAAATTGAACCCTGGTCTCTAGAGTTCTAGTCCAACACTCAAACTGCTACAGCACACTTGCTCTCTTGATAAAAGCACTACAACCTGGAAAACAAAATCTTATTTCAAACCAAGAAAATTACAAATCCTGATATCAATAGTCTTGAGGTACCTTCTTGGAAGACCTTGTAGCAATTATGAAGCTGCTTTATATACAGAACTTTCAAAATAACTATCTACAAGAATAAATATAATAATACATTGAGGCAATTCATAACTGAATAGTAGCGGCATGAAGCTCTGGTACCCAGAACATTTTCCCACCTTTGTTCAGTTATGGATGGCTCTAGCATGACATGACGTTCATTCCTCTTAAAAGTAACTTTCTAAGCTCTGCTTTTTGTAGTCAGGAACACTGGTCTATTTAGCCTATTGCAGCCAACTTGGACTGGCAATGTCTTGCAATAGCCCAGAGAGGGGGATTTTACTATTACCTTAGACATTTTAATTTAATAATGGCAAGACTGGGCCTTTAGGTAATTGGGATCCTGTGTGTTGTTAGCACATGCTGAATTGTTGATATATAGCCTCTGCCCAAGTTTTCCAACCAAAGCAGCCCCATTCTTCTGTATAAGAATGAAGGTTGTAAGACTGTTCAGTCATGCTGAAGTCCATGAAATCAATTGCACAGAATTCATCAAAGGTAATACTTACATCTACAATTAGGAAATCAAGCCAGCACCAGGCGTTGGTGAAATATTTGTGGAACCCATAAGCCACCCATTTCAGCAGCATCTCCAGGATAAAGATATAGGTGAAGATTTTGTCAGCATATTCCAGCATAGTTTTAACATTCGGTTTTTCATACATGTAAATGTCTTCAAATGCCTTAAAAAGAAGGTATACTTTGGGTAACTATTAATTTGCAGAAACTTCTCCAGTCTTTATTAAATTACTTATTTATTTTGTCCCCTTACTATCTTATTCCAGATTATTTTGTCCTGGTTGAGGAATGGCACTGAACTGTTAGCAGAAATTTATCCTTCTTCTTTACTGATTTACAGGCTCTTTCCAGAGTATAGTAAATGTGAAATCTGCTGCTGCTTCAGTTCATTCTGATTACTAATCCCCCCAAACACACACATATTAACCAATGTCCACAAGTATTTGTGCATGTTGATGAAACAGTACAGAAAGAAAATTTGGTATAATTGCATGTACCATGCTGATGAAAGAGAGATTCGACCTGAATCTAATAACACAAAAGAGGTTAATTTGGGGGTACTCAAACTAAAACTTTGATCCTGGAGCCCAACCAGATTCCAATTAATAATACTGTAAATCCATGGTTTTGATAGTATGTAAGAAGTAGGGATGAATAAAACTCTCTGTTCCACTGTCTCCAAATCTTTCATTCTTCCAGTCTTACCAATCAATTAGTCAATGAATTAATCACTTCATTTATACCCTACCTTTCCCCCAAGATTGTGACTAAGGGCAGTTTATGGATCAGGGTGGGATAGAAGTAAAACTACAAGTAGCTAAAACTTTATGAAAATTAAGATTAAATAGGTCTACTGCATCTTGTTTCTATATCAGTTCACATTCCTCCCAGATCTGTACTAAAATGTATATTCATTTTTGTTACCTTTTCTCCTAATATGCACACTTTTGTACCTTTTTCCTTATATATAGATTTTTGTGCTATTTTTGTACATTGCATTCATATAGTGTATATCTTTTGCTCTATTTGTCTCCCTAATATGCATTTTTGGATCAGAGAACTCCATTGTAAAATTTAGACTGTGGCTTGCATGTTGGTTTGGGAAATACAAATTACATCACTTTACATTAAGTTTATCCCAGTCCACAAACAGTTTTCTTCCCAGTGAAATATGTTCCCTCTGTTTGCCCACATTTTTCATTACCAAAATGGGGTGAGCAAAATATATATTTTGTTGTTGTTGTTTTCCAGCTGTGTTGTGTGTGTATGTAAGCATCATAATTGTGATGTTTATGAATCACAACATACCAGAGCTCCACTACTCAGCAGAATCATGAATACAATGAAGCTTTCAAACCAGTTGTGCTCTACAATTTGGTAACATGTTTTTCTTAGATTCCAACACAGTCTGCCTGGAAACTTTGTGGTATTCACTGAAAACCAACGATAACAGCAAGTAAATCCTAGAAGAAACACAGAAAAAATAATGCACAAATTAATACTAATATGCTTAGGTGAAAAACTGGAAAGTTTAGACTACATCCCATATCGGATTATACTTCACAATTAGAAAGCAGAACTATACTTTTGAAGAAACACAGGGTGGCCCTTTTTAGTGGCAGCCCCCTGCTCCCAAAATAATATTGTCCTGCCAAGACTAAATAGAATATGGCCTTACTTTCGGGAAAACAATTATCTGGCTCCTTTGAATCTTCAGATAGTTCAGTGACGTTCTTCAATAATTCATCATGATCAGGTATGTCTATAGTGCTGCCTTCTGAACAGCTGGCAATGTCAACCTTTGAAAAAACAAGCAAACCAAAAAATACTATTGCATTTTCCTTCAGGCACTAAGTCTGGACATCACCTGTCTAAATGCATATAATAGCATCCAAATGTCAAAACATTTATAGTGTTATAGATTACCAAAACTTATCTCAGAAAAGCATGGTGTAGTGGTTTGAGTGTTGGACTAGGACACCAGGGTTTGAATCCCCACTTGGCCATGGAAACCTACTGGGTGACCTTGGGCAGTTCACAGGGTCACATTCACACTACGGAAATAAGCTGGTGTGAAACCGGGTTATTTCTATGACATTCACATTGGCCCTGAATACACCCGACGCCATTTGTGGGGAGCAGGCACAGAGAAACCCACTTAACCTGGTGTATTTGACAATAGGTCCCTTACTGCATCAATCCAGTTCTTTGGTAGTGTGAATACTCTACCGAATCAATCTGGATTGCACGGGATCATTTCTGGAAATGGTGGTGCCTCCATTTTGAATTGATCCGATGCATGTGTGAATGTCGATAAGGGTTTAAATGCCATGGAGAGATTCAGGCACACAAACCATAGTGGGAAATTGATTTGGTCAATTCTAATGCGGGGGGGATTACTTATCCCTACAAATGACTCCCTCTGTTCAGATCATGGGCTGCATATAGAAGATTTTTGTTATTGCTTGCTTGAGCTCTGCTCCTACTGCTTTGCAATGTAGTTTGTTGAGTGCACCTTCACAAGACCAAAAACAAAAAACGTTTCCCCCCCTATACAAACCAATTTTATTTTGAAAATCCACAGAATATTTTTTTTTTCATTCCAACGTATTTCCTGGGGGCATGAGAGTTACCAAGGAATTTTTATTCTCACCTCCCAGGTCAGTTTGAATTAATTCTGTGAACAGAACATACTGAACATGCTGAATTCTGTGAACAGAATGTTCTTTTCTTGAACCAATGGGTGACTTTTACCTCTTTTAATTTTGGTGATGAGGATCCAGCTTTCCACTGTATACTTAATTCCCCAGAAGAGCTGATTTCAGAGGTTCGACTCCAGGCATCAGAGGTCTTCATTCGCTCTCCTCTCTGTCGCAACTGGTTTTCCTGCTAAGGGTAAGTCATATCAGTTTGCACTCAATAACACTTTTTAATGAAACTTAATGGAGTTGAGACTGCCATGGTCGCCTTAGTTGATGATCTCCGTCTGGGCATGGACAGGGGGAGCATGTCCCTGTTGGTGCTTTTGGACATCTCAGCGGCCTTCGATACCATCGACCATGGTATCCTTCTGGGACGCCTGAGGGAGTTGGGAATTGGGGGCACTGCTTTGCAGTGGTTCCGTTCCTACCTCTCGGGCAGATCCCAGATGGTGGAGCTGGGGGACTGTCGCTCCGATAGGAGGGCCCTTACATCTGGTGTCCCTCAAGGAGCAATTTTGTCCCCTATGCTATTCAACATTTACATGAAGCCACTGGGAGAGATCATCCGGAGACATGGGGCGCGGTGTTATCAGTACGCTGATGACACCCAGATAATTTTCTCTATGTCTCCGACTGATGCAGTAACTAAGGATGGCATCTCTCCTCTAGATGCCTGCTTGGCGTCGGTAATGGGCTGGATGAGGGAGAACAAACTCAGCGTGAATCCAGGGAAAACGGAAGTACTGGTGATAGGTTCCCCGGTTTCGGGTGGCGAGATCTGTCACCCGGTCCTGAATGGGGTCACGCTCCCCCTGAAGGACTCGGTGCGCAGCTTGGGAGTGCTCCTTGATTCGTCGCTTCAGCTGACTTCTCAGGTGGATGCGACGGTCAGGAGTGCCTGCTATCAGCTTCGGCTGATACGCCAGCTGCGTCCCTACCTGGACCGAAAGGACCTAGAAACTGTTGTACATGCTTTGGTAACCTCTCGATTAGATTTCTGCAATGCGCTCTACATGGGGCAACCCTTGTACCAAACTCGGAAGCTGCAATTGGTGCAGAATATGGCAGCTAGATTGGTCGCTGGTAGTTCCAGGTCGGACCATGTAACACCTATTTTAAAAGATCTTCACTGGCTGCCTATTCGCTTCCGAGCTCAATACAAGGTGTTGGTTTTGACCTATAAAGCCCTAAATGGCTTGGGCCCAGGGTACTTAGAGGACCGCCTCTCCCCATATAATCCGCCTCGCACACTCAGAACTTCCGGGAGTAAACTATTGGAGGTCCCTAGATCCAACTATATACGGACCTCACAGAGGGCTTTTACTATTGCTGCCCCCTCCCTTTGGAATAAGCTCCCTGCGGAGCTTCGCACCGCCACCTCGTTAGCTGTTTTTAAAAAACAGTTGAAAACATACCTGTTTCGGTTGGCCTTCCCACCTTAATTTGTCTATTTATTTTCCTGCCCCCTTTCTCCCATCTTCTCCCCCTCTCTTTGACCCTGGATTGATGTCTCACTTTGCCCCTGATACGTGTATTTCCCATTTTATTGTTTTCCTGTTCCTGTTCTTGTAATAATGTTTTTAACTGTTATATTGGATTTTAACCTGTATTGTAATGTTTTTTATAAATCTTGTAAGCCGCCCTGATCATTTTTTATGGAAGGGCGGGGTATAAATAAAATTTATTATTATTATTATTATTATTATTATTATTATTATTATTATTAAGTGGAAAAACTGCCCTGTGTGTGTATGTGTGTGTGTCAGGCATTTCAAAATCCACACCAGGAATTTGGGAAGATAATCAAAGGAAAATATGTAATTATTACTTGCTCCATGTGTGTGTGTGTTTGTCTTCAGGTCATCTATCAACTTATCGTGACCCCATGAATTTCATAGGGTTTTCTTTGGGAATTCCTTCCTCTGAAATATAGCCTATGGCACTTCTAATTTGTTGGCAGTCTCCCATGCAAGTATTAACCAGGGTTGAACCTGCTTAGCTCCCAAAATCAGACAGGATCTGATGTCTTCAGGAAGGTTTGAGAGGGTTTGGGATATAATGATGATTAGTTGTTACTATCTGGAAAAGTAAGATAAAAATAAATTTTATTATTTATTTATTGATTTATTTAGGCCCTGGAATAGCTCCTACAGCTTGAGAAAATTCTCACTGGCTATTGCTTCTTCTCACTGCCATTTTCCTTTTGTTTTATCCTCATTGTCATCAGCTTCATTTGCCGATGCTGCCTTTTAAAATGATTAGTAATGCATCCCATGTGGTTTTGTTTACAAGTGTTCACTCATTAGATGTAGCACCATAGAGGATTAAAGAGCAGTGCTGGGAAATAAGGCTCATTACGGAGAGCACAAAATGCATAAACTGGCGCTGTGCACTAAAACAACCACTCAGCTTTTTGGGAGGAGGAGAAGAGATGTTTTCAGGGTGGAATCTTTCTGTTCCTGTCACCTTCCATCTCTGGTTCTGTTGTATGACAATGGACAATATCACACTGTAACTGTTATAGCACTATTATTCCATTTTAATCACAATGGCTGCCCCTTATGGGATCCTGGGATTTGCAGCTTAAGGAGGGGTATTTAAAATTCTCAGCCAGAGAGCTTTTAGGCCTTAGAATCATAGAGTTGGAAGAGACCACAAGGGCCATCCAGTCCAACCTCATTCTGCCATGCAGGAAATCTCAATCAAAGCATCCCCGACAGATGGCCATCTAGCCTCTGCTTAAAGACCTCCAAGGAAGGAGACTCCACTACATTCCGAAGGAATTTGTTCCACTATTGAGCAGCCCTTACTGTCAGGAAGTTCCTTCTGAGGTGGAATCTCTTTTCTTGTAGCTTGCATCCATTGTTCCAGGTCCTGGTCTCTGGAGCAGCAGAAAACAAGCTTGCTCCCTCCTCAATATGACATCCCTTCAAATATTTAAACAGGGCTATCATATCACCTCTTAACCTTCTCTTCTCCAGGATAAACATCCCCAGCTCCCTAAGTTTTTCCTCATACAACATAGTTTCCAGACCCTTCACCATTTTAGTCACCCTCCTTTGGACACACTCCAGTTTCAGCGTTGCTAAACTACAAACCCCAGATTCTACAGGAGACAGGCATAGTTGTTAAAGTGGAATAAATGCACTACAACAGTGTAGTGTGATCTGTGATAAACAGTTTGCAGGAACGGGATGGAATATTAACAACTGATTTTGGTGTTATTGCTTCCTATTGTGATACATTACATTTTCTAGTCTTTCTCTAGACATGAAAACATGATCTCAGGGTGTTTCCTTACCTGTTTGGTATGATCTGTCTCCATGACTGGACCTTCCTTCTCACCAGCATCTTCAGAACCTTCACTATCTGACTCAGCATGGGCAATAGGAACACAGACAAACACACTGGGATTGGCAATAAAATCATCCAGGAGATTAAATGAGTGCCTTTCTCCAATTTTCTCACTCTTTCCATGACCATAATTCTCTTTGAAATTTTGCCCATCTTTTGCAAGCTCCAGACCATTTTTCTCAGTGTCGCATTTTATTTTATTCTGGGCTGCTTTTTTCTTGTAACCAGACGCTTTGAAACAAAAAGCCAACATCATCTGTTTGGCTTCATGGAGCCCTCTGTGGATTCGTGCACAGGCAATCTTAAGGTTGTTCGTTTCTCTGTCATCTTCAGGGAGCTGGAGGAGGTTGTCAGCACTGAAGGAGTTCAGGAGTAGCGCAATGAACAAATTGAGAACCTCAAAGCAATGGAAGAGCAAATGTTTAATTTTAAAAAATTAGCACTAGTATTATATTATTAGTAGTATTAGTATTAGTATTCCTGAAAAGAGAAATATTCAGTACTACTTGTGTGTGGCAGAGAGGAAGCCAGTCAACTGAACAGGCATGTCTTTTCGTCATACACCATTAAGCAAATCTGGCTTGGATCTGGTAGACTGCTACCTTTGAAACAGGGATTGTCACTATATGAGCTGTAGCCTAAATCTGGAAGTAAAGAAGACAGGTGAGCAAACGAACAAAATAATGTCCCTATTTGTTAGGCCCATTTGTGGAGCTTCACTGCTACAAAGTGCAAATGGCTTTATGTTTCCCACCTGACTCACTTTATTGTTTCCCAAGGATTTCCCTGCTCACCTAGCCATAAACAGGGAGGGCATTCAAACATTGCTCCTTTTTGCACTGCTGTAAACAGCTGGCGGTGGCGTAAGCATGTCGCTGCTGTGCGGTTCCATCTGGACACCGCACAGCAGTGATGTCATAGCTGTGCGCGCCATCTGGATTGTGCCGCACAGCTATGGCATCATGGCGACATGCTAGGGTTGTGGAGCATGTGCACTCACCGCCCTGAGGCAACTCTAGCACGTTGCCACGATGCCGCAAAGGGCCCATCTGTACAGGGTCATAGCTAGAGAATTGCATATATTGGTCCAATAGCATGTTCTGAAAGTGAACTAACTTTGGTCCACAACACACTGCAGAAATAATCCAGTTTGGGGCTAAACAGACCATCCCTTTGGAGCAACCTGCTACCACCTCTTTCAGCACCAGATCAGGGCTGTGGTAACTACAGGCCGTGGCCCTGATCTGGCATTTCCGAGGCGGTACCTTCTGGTGCTTCTTTTGGCGCTGCATCAAAAGAGTACTGTGACACCAGGCGGGCGGGTGCATGGGGTGTGTGTCATGTGGACATCACATCCCCATTCTGCCCTAAGGCTGGCATATAACGCCAGTCGGTACAGCCTCTTTGAGACCATTTTAACTGCCCTGGCTGAATACTAGGGAAATCTGGGAACTGTAGTTTTGTGAGATGTTGGAGATTATCACACAGGGTAAGGAGGGATCGTTCCCGTCCTTACCCCATCCTAATTGTATCTGTACTTATCCCGTCCTTGTCCCTTCAATGGTTCCATCACTGTATTAATAGGGGTTTCCGTTATGACACAATGATGTAGCCATTCTCTTCCAACTCTATGATTCTATGAGTTGCCCTTTCCCTGGGAAGCAGGTCCATAACATGTGAGTACTTCTGGAACCATCTTTGTCACTGGATGCCCAGGTGGACTCTATGGATCAGAGTGTTTGGGGCCAGCATTGAGTGGCCTACAGCTACAGAACCTCCTAGGCAAGGAAAACCATGGCGTATTTTCAAAAACACTTCTGCATTATATTAACAGTACAGTTGGCCCTCTGTATCCATGGATTCCTTATCCATGGATTCAACCATCCACAAGTTGAAAGAAATTTTAAAAATATATAAATTCCAAAAAGCAAACCTTGATTTTGCCATTTCATATAAGGGACACCATTTCACTACTCCATCGTATTTAATGGGACTTGAGCATCCATGGATTTGAGTTTCCATGGGGGGTCCTGGAACCAAACCCCAGCAGATACCAAGGGCCCCCTGTAAAATCAGATGCAAAATCTTGAAGATGGGGAAAACACTAAAATGTATCTGAAAACTCACCACTAAATTTCCAATCACCATGACTAGCAGGAAGACAAGCAGGCACAATGATGGTTCAGCAACCACCATGCAACCCCACATGGTCTCAATCCATTCTCCACACAGAATCCGGAAAATAACAAGAAAGGAGTGGAAAAAATCTTCCATATGCCATCGTGGTTTGCAAGTTGAAGTTATATTACAAGGTTTCGCCTTATAGCTGCTGCCAAAGAGTTGCATTCCAAACACAGCAAAAATGAAGACAATAAGGGCCAAAACAAGGGTAAGGTTGCCCAGAGCACCGACTGAATTCAAAATGATTTTAATAAGCGTGTTTAAGGTTGGCCAAGACTTTGCAAGCTTGAAGACACGCAGCTGTTCGGAAACAAAGTATTATGTTCTTAGATAACAGAAATTGTCAGGTTGTACAGTTAAAAGAAGGATCAGTACAAATTGCTGGTTTATGTATTTATGATCATATATTCTAAAAGGATAAATAGATATAAATCCCAGAAACAAATAAATATAAATAAATAAATCAGGTTGAATAGTGTCGATAGTGATGCGATGTGATTTTATTCTGGCTGTTTTTAAGTATGTTTTAAATATATTTTGAACTGTTTTTCACTGTCTGTCTTTAATAGTATTGTCTAATTTTTAAAGAATGATAGTGTACTTTATAACCAATTTCTGTTTTAAAATTTTGTAAGCTGCCTTGGGTCCCTGGGTGGGAGAAAGGCAGACTATCAATTGAACGAATGAATGAATGAATAGGAAGCTGTTTCCTTCACACTCTCACACACTTAATGCCAAGTCCCTACACTGATTTCCATTCAGAACCTCATAGGAAACTTTCAGCTCCCCTTTTCAAATAGGTTATTGGTAGGGAACTGGCAAGTTGTGCCAATGAGGAAAGGAAAATGCTAAGACTATATCAGCTTTTCCTACCTGAATCCAAAGTACATGTTTTGCAACACAAGTTCCATAACCACTGTCAATGGTCACTAGGGCTGATAGAGGAAATTTAGAATGGGTCAGATGAGACTAGGGCTGCATCTAATGCAGTGTGACACCACTTTAACTCCCATGGCTCAATGCTATGGAATTGTGGGATTTATAGTATTGTGAGAAATGTAGCCTTCTCTGTCAGATAGTGCCGGTTCTACAACAAATTACACATCCCAAAGTTTCATAGGATGGAGCCATGGTATCAATTCTGCAGTGCAGCAGCAGCCCAGATTGACATTTACTCTGGTTCAACAGCGGTGTTCTTGTGTTTTGGCTTCACAGGCACACCACATAAAGTACCTATAATTTTGTGCAGGGAATTTAACAGATGAGAATAAAGCAATGTCTCAAATGGCATTTTACAGCATGGCACTGCAGGAACTTGGCACTGGAAAGAAGCAATGTAGTGTAGGGTGAAAGTGTGAAGGAAATCTCTTCCTCCTTCAAAATTCCTTATCTGTGAAATAAGCTGGAGAAGGCCACAGAAAACAAGGTTCTAGATGCTGGCTAAGGGCAATAGGTTAGAAGTCGCTGGCTTAAAGTTTGGATTTTAAAAAAAATTAAAGTGCCAAACACACCTCTGACTACAATAAACATGGATGCTGACCTGTCCTTGACAATCACTTTAGAGCAGAGATAATTTCACTACATCAGGAGCCTTCTTTTCTGCTTCTCTTCCCAGAATAGGTGCCACACCAAAATCCATTGGCTATTGCCAGAGATCTAGCATATTTGCCAAAATTCAATGGCTCTATAAAAGTGTGGGCAATAATCCTCCTCCTCATGAGTAAGGAGTTTATCACATGTGGGGAAATCAGGGGGAAATAGGGGGTTTAAAGAGTCATTATATCAGGAAAGTTGCACAATCACAGTGAAGATTTTCACATACATCACAATTAATGAGGACTTATCCAGGGAATAACCAGCAACAAATAATTCATTGGATTTTCCCATGAATGATTTGTTGCTGGTTATTCCCAGGATAAATCCTCTTTAATCGCTACATCGTGTGAAAATCTTCACCGTGATTGCGCAACTTTCCCAGGACAATGACTCTATAAACCCCCAATTTTCCCCGTGTGATAAAGTCCCATTTCTATTCCATAAATGTTTCCATTACTAAATCAAATAGGACACAAAGAGTTAATCTATTACCAGTCTCAACGTTCGTAAAACTGTAAAGCTGCCCTTCTTGCTGCCCTTTTTCTCCTTGCCACTTTTTTGGGAATCATCAGGTATGCTCAGTTCAATGATGCTTATAAAAACAACAATACTGTCAAAGATATTTGAACGTTGCTGAAAATAGTAATAGGGGTCCATTGCAATGATTTTCAGGATCACTTCTGCAATAAAAATTGCTGTGAAAATCTATAAAATAGAAATAGCACAGTCAAATTCACGACACCACACACTATTCTCTCCATAAGTCAAAACTAGGCTCAGTTTATCTGACAAATTGACATGCTGAGAACATAAGTTGTGTAGACACAAGCTGATTTCAGTCATGGCACTGCTAAGAACAAAAAGTTATTTTTTGGAGTATGACTATCAGCATTCACCAGAGCCTTTTGCCAAGTGCTGAACTTCATCATGCAGTCAACACTGGCCACATTTATCACGGCACCTTCACCCACCACTGGTAAATTTGCAATGAAGCTGCATGCTCAAGTCAAGGCAGGATTAGGCAGGAGGGCTGCATCAGTACATTCATCTATGTCCTGTACTGTGGGCTTAGTATATACAGAAAAAAATTTATACAATCCATACACACACACACACAGTATATCATATTGTTGTGTGCCTTCAAGTCATTTCTGACTTATGGTGACCCTGTCATGGGGTTTTCTTGGCATGATTTGTTCAGAGGAGGTTTGCCATTGCCCTCCCCTGAGGCTGAGAGGGTGTGACCTGCCCAGGGTCACTAGGTGGGTTTCATGGCCAAGCTGGAATTCGAACCCTCATCTCCCGAGTCATAGTCCAACACTCAAACCACTATGCCATGTAGGCTCTCATGTAAAGCATAGTCAGCACTGAGTCTTTTCTCAATAATGAACTGAAACATCTGATGTGGCACAGAACAGAAAACAGTTCTGCTTATTATTGTGACGTACTTTTTTTCCTAATAACAATTAAGTAAATTTTGCTGTCAATGTGAAGGAACTGCTCAGCTAAGCTGACTGAAACAAACAATTTTTAAATAAAATTAGTATTTTTCTCTTTCTATTTTAAACATGATATAAGCATTGTAAGGCCTATTCATTTATGCTACCCCTTTAGATTCAGGGTTAAGTTAGCAAACCCTCTGAATTTCAAAAACAGTTCAATGAGATTTTAATGTTTTTATAGATGAGATAAGTAGGTGCACATACATATCTGTGCACATATCTTTAAGACCTGTCTTCACATTTTGGGACTGAATGAGTGTACCTGTAATCCCTTCCTAGGTGCCACATGCATACAGAAGAATGATTATAGTATCCAATGAACTCTTTGGTCATTCACACATTGGTTTTTTTAGCTTGACAATGCGAATCATTTCGCTCATGAATTCTGGGTTTGTTATTCACACCGTGGAACCAGATCGATCCGTGTCGATGCACATCTGTGCGAGTTCAGTTGTCGGACATGCAAGCATTCGAATAAAGATTGAGCCAATGGTGTGAATGCATTTGGAATCCCTTTTTGGGTATGCAGCGTTTTATCCTGGGTCTATTTGCATCAGTTATTCACACTCCCAGTGATGCAAATCGTTTTTAAAAACTCAGGGAAAAACCCAATAACGATTATCCCGGATTAAGTGGATTTTTGGCAGCCCCCCACAAACTTATTTGCATGCATTTGGGATGTGTGTGAACATCAATTTAACCTGGATTCTCTTGGATTATTTTCACAGTGTGAACAACCCCTAAGTGGAGAAACAAGGAGCACACTAGTTCTCTGTTGGGTAATGAACAGTGGAGTGCTGAAGGCAACTAGGGATGTAAATCCTCATAAAATTCATTCTTGGGGGCAAGAAAAAAGAATTTTACCTCGCTGTAGAACAGTTTTTAAAAACTATCATGGTTCAGGACTTATTCTGTGCAAATAATAATGATAATAATAATAATTTGTTTTCTGCACAAGGAAATCTGCATCTATTTTTTTGTATAGAATATTACCAAACTGCAAAGATTATAACTTGTGTAGAATTCAACTGCTAAAACTCAACATTTTTCAAATATTTTGAAGTAGTTTTCCCATCCTTAAACACAACGCAGCCCAGCTTAATTTTGTAAGCAAAAGTCTGTCTAGATATCTTGAAATAAAATTAAATAAACAAAAGTGAAATGTTTTGTTTGCCAGAATTTACTTACCATGTTACCTATGGATAGCATGAGGTCAAATTCAGGGGTCATCTTATAGTGCTCTAAAGCCATAAACAGAGTGTTAACCACAATGCAAAGTGTGATTGTGAGGTCAGTGAATGGATCCATAACAAAAATGCTCAGTTTCTTCTTTATTTTTACCCATACTGGGCAACATTCCCAGACAAGAAATCTGGAGGCCCACTTTTTCAAAAATGGGGGGCATCTCCGGTTTGATTCTTCATATTCTAAAAAAGAAACAAAATGCAGTAAGATATCCAGGCTCCAAAATTAAAGAAAACAAGGTCCTATGGAAATAAGGGACCAGTCCATTCAAGCATTTTCAGCTGAAATTGTTTTCAAAGGGGAAATTTCAGCACCCACTGAACTCTTCCACTTGAACCAGGGTTAAGCAACATGTGTCTCTCATGATGCTGTTGAATTGCGACTGTCACAAACTAACACCAACACCCATGTTCCTCATCATTAGTTATATTAGCTATGGCACAAGAGAGCTGAAGACTGACATTTGGAGATCCACATTTTTCCATCCCAAACAATGCAATATTAATAGTACTTAATATCAAAGGATCATAGTGGATTTTGTAAACCATCTCACTGTCCATTTCATAGTTATTGTGTTGTATTCTATACTCTAGAGCATTTGTTCCCAAAGTTTAGTCCTCCAGGTGTTTTAGGCTTCAACTACCAGAAGCCCAGCTGGCTTGGCCAACAGTGTGGAATTCTGGGAGCCAAAGTCCAAACTGGAGGACCAAAGTCTGGGAACCACTGCTCTAGAGGTAGTTTTGCTGTTAATACTACCTGAAACCAGGGAATAGCAGTCCAAGGAACAAAATTATATGGGGTTTTCTCCCCTGCCAGAAGAAAGTTCTCTCTCATGAGCATAAAGTGGACAGGTCCTTTTTTCAGGGGGCCTTCGGGATGCATCACTGTAATGATGCATTACAGAGTGTCTCAGAAGTTGTGGTTTTACTCAGATGTAGCGGACACAATACAGTATTTCTTCCTCTGACAGCCACATAACATTGCATGAAGAATTTAGTGTATTCAACAAAGGGCTAGTCCAGCTTGGGCAAAGCTGGCTACTTTGGCTAGAAAGTAATTGCCTAGCTCTTACTGGTTGAGTAAAAATCTGCATTTTCTGAGAACTGATTTCTGCTTCTTCAGCTTTGGTTTCCATACCATTAGAGAAATATTCACTTGTGTACAGCCTGAACAGTAAAAGTCTGGAATCCAGTCGCCATGCCCAAAGCATAATCACCAGTGAATACACAGGGAGAAATTCTACTCATATCTGTTGATACCTCAACAGATTTTTTTTAAATTTGTGATCAAAAACTACGATAATTTGTACTTCAAGGGCCAGTTAGTTATAGAAACCTAGAGAGCTGCCACATATTGACTGAGACCATTGATGCATTTAGTTCAGTAATGTCTACACTGACTGGCAGTAGCAGGAGTCTTTTGAAGCCTCACCTGGAAACTGAAACTCAGACCTTCTTTAATGCTACTAAGCTACAGCCATTCCCATCAAGTGAGTCCCTTGTTATCCCAGCTTCTTGGCTTCCAGTCTGTTTCAGAGACTTAAACAGGTTTGAACCAAGGTACTTGAAGGACCATCTCCAATTACCTGGCATTATCCATCCACTCAACTAATCCGAAAGGACCTTCTTCTACAGTTTATCATCATCCGATGGTGAGTGCATAGGAACACGCATTATCAAGTGGTGCCTAGGCACTACAGCTCACTACCACCGGAGATCTGTCTAGACTCCTCTTTGATGATGTTTTGTCTCCAGGAAAAAAATATTTTATATCAATGACCTTAGAGTCTGGCCTTATTTTGGAATTGTTGATACTGCAGCATTTAAACTGGTTTGCTTGTATGAGTTTTTAAAAAGCTATTTTTATTGTAAGCTTCATTGCAATGGAAAGGTAAGCTATAAGTATTTTTAACAAGCACTAGGCAGAAAACAGCAGATTTGGCAGTCCTTAATTCAGTAGTTGCTACATTTTACTGTTTGAATGTTAACATGTATTAATATGTATTATATTGAATTATTATTATTATTATTATTATTATTATTATTATTATTATTCCACTTAATCTCAGGGAATCCAAGCAGATTACAACAGTAAAAATCATACAGTTAAAAAGAGATGCATTAAAATTCCAAGATCCCCAAACCTAAAAATATGATCAAACTCTAAAAAATGATTAAACCAAAGAAAGTTAAAAGCATTAATATATATACACACTAAAATGAGATCAAAAATTCCAAGCAGAGTCTGGGGTACAGTAAAAATGAGGTTGGAGGATAAGGAAGAAAGGGAGAGAGGGGGAGGCAGGTCAGTGGGGTGTTCTAGTCTGGAAAGGCCTGCCAGAAGAGATCCGTCTTAATGGCTTTCTTAAAGGTTTCCAAGGTGGTAATATGTCGGATCTCGTCCAGCAGATCATTCCAGAGTCCAGGATTTTAAAACTGGTGTAATATGTGGAGTTCTGGATGTACCAGTAACCAACCTGGCTGCCATATTCTGTACCAGTTGAAGTTTCCGAACTTGACATAAGGGTAGCCCCATGTAGAGTGCATTACAAAAGTCGAGCTGAGAGGTTACCAGCGCATGTACCACTATTTCAAGGTCTCCCGGTTCCAGGAAGGGGCACAGGTGGTGTATCAGCCGAAGTTGATGACAAGTGCTCCTGACCATCGCATCCAACTGAGCTGTCAGATGGAGAAACAAGTCTAGGAGCACCCCCAAACTGCAGACAGAGTCCTTCAGGGGAAGTGTGACCCCATCCAGAACTGACTGGCATAACTCCCTTCCCAAATTGGCAGTTCCTATAGCAAGTACCTCCGTCTTACCTGGATTCAGCTTGATTATTTAATTATTTCATAGAATGTATGCCATAGGCAGGTTTATTTTATCTATTTTAGCTGTAAAGGCCATTAAGACGGATCTCTTCCGGCAGGCCTTCCCGGAATAAAATGCTCAGCCACAAATAAGACTTCTTGCCTAGTGAACTCTGCCCATGATGATTTTATTTAGCTTAGCCGGTTTTAATATGTAGTTTTAATCTTACACTGTTTAATCTTGTTTTAAGGGGGGCATTATGTATATATGGATGTATTTTAACCTGTTGTAAGCCGCTTTGATTGCCTGGCAAAAAGCGGGATAGAAATAAAATTTTATTATTTTTTTATTTTATTATTTATTATGTGCAGCGCTGTGTAAATTTACAGCGCTATATAAATAAAGCTGAAGAAGAAGAAGAAGAAGATGAAGAAGAAGATGAAGAAGAAGATGAAGAAGAAGAAGAAGAGTTCCCAATTTTTCAGTGTCCACATCCCTAGGAAATGCTTGAAAGCAATATCACATTTGAAGATGAAGAAGTCTAATTTCTAATTTTTGAACCACAAATTGAACTACATGCAATATTGCGGGTGAACAAATTGAACTTTAAAAAATAGCTTTCCGCTCAGTGCATAAAATGTAAATCTACATTGAGCAATTAGATTCTAATTTATTCAGAAAAAAATGAGTGGAGACTTGTGTCTTGTCACTCAAGGAAACAAGGCACTCTTTGTCGCACTCCCTGAAATTCCATCTTGCACCCCTTGGGGATATGGTCATCCCAGTTTGGGAAACCCTGTTCTTTCTGTTATGAAAAAGGAATGTAAAAGCCCTATTCATAAATGGATCTACTGGTGCAGAACCCCAAGCAGTGCAGAACTGGACCTCTTCTTTTCCCCACCAGCCCTAGCATATTTCTCTCATTTCTCATCTGCCATCTATCCATTAGAGGCCACACTGGAATAGGGCTTACAGTCAACTCATTTTGATGTATTCCTTGGGATCATTAACCCTCTTGGATTGGACGTATACTTGTTAAATGTATATATGTAAGCTCTGTTTCTAGACGATATCCAATACAGAGATTAAAAGCAGACCCAAGGGACTAAAACTACATCTCTATGGTAATTGCAGTATATTATTGACCTTAGTAAACAACTAGCATGCTGGTAAACAACCAGAATACAAAAAGAAAAGTTCTACCTTCAAGCACACTGGTAATGATGCTGACAGCGCTGGCTGCCCTCTGTCTTTGAAGTGGATGGTTATAATGATCCACAGACAGACGATGGGTTTGGAGCATCTTCTTGGCTTCATCATATGAAGGAGTCTGTTTAGAGATGTAAACAGAAACAGGTTATGAAATGCTTTCATATTGTGTTCTCAGACAGGGATAGAGGTGGAATAAATGTTAACATTGTTAGGCAAGTCAAACAAGGATTCTCACAGCTTCTCTAAACTGAAAAGCTTCCAGCTTATATTTTTTTTGCTTCACCTTGTAGCCACCGTGTTCTTCCTCTCTGGTACCCCTTTGGCACCGTTCTTGGTAGGAAGGCTTCAGCCAAATTCATGTGGTTCTGGGGGCCTGATCTGGCCCATCAGCAACCAAATTATTATTGTTGTTGTTGTTGTTGTTGTTTATATAGTGCTGTAGTCATTCTGGTCATTAACAAGACGTGTGTGTGTGTGTCTGTCTGTCTGTCTGTCTGTGTCTGTGTTTTAGACATGATGCAAGGATATACAGTCGTTCCTCCCCATTTGCGGACTTCCCGTGCGTGGTTTTGAGTTTCTGCAGACAGCAAGCCAGGAGGGACAAAATGGCTTGTGTGCCCGTGGCACATATGCAGGGCCATGCGCAGGAGCGAGCCGCCATTTTGCTCAAAGAGACATGAATATCCCCTTTTTTTCTATTTTGGGGGGATGTTCCGGAACGGATCCCCCATGAACAGGGAGGGATGACTGTACATATCTCTGATTTGAATACAAGCAAAATGAAGGGGCAATTCAGTGAATCAGTGAGACAGATGATTAAATGATAGAACTGGTATGTTAATTCTGGGGTGGGAGATAGGCATGTTACTCTGTGGCAGCAAAACAACCTGTGGTGCCTTAATTATTAACAAACTTAATGCTGTTTTCAAAGAAATAGCTGTGTTAGTCTGGGTTGTCTTGGCAAGATTTCTTCAGAAGAGGTTTGCCTTTGCTTTTCTCTGATGCTGGAGCATGACTTGCCCAAGGTAACCCAGTGGGTTTCCAAGGATTAGTAGATTCAAATCCCAGTCTCCAGAATCATTGCGGAACACTCAAACCACTACGTCACACTGGCTCATGAGGAGACATTAGGAGAATCATTTCACTACTAGCTACAGCAGGGACATATAAGCTGTGTCCTAGGGGTGCATGCAAGCCATTACAAATCTTAGGTCCAGGTCCTTGAACATCTGTGGGCTCACTCTGCTGCTGTTCCAATTAAGGCATTTTGTTGTGTTCGCCTGTGTCTAGTGTTGAACTTTGGTGGCAGGGGGAAGTTGTGCACCCATGACAATTTGCAAATATGGCAGAAACTGACATCTGGCTGTTTATGTATTCTACTTACCAGCTCGCCCTTGTCAGGATTTTCCATAACTGGGGGGAGCAATGTTCCTTCCCCTGAAATGGGTTCCATGAGTGGCCTTATTCCACTGCCTCCCATCATGGAGACCATCCCATTACACTCGTCTCCAGGGTTCCATCTGCCAGGCAACATGTAGTTTGGAGTACCTGGGCGAGAGCTGTAACTGACTTGACTTTGGTTGCTTGGCCGCCTTCCCATCCGTGTTGCCAGCAATGACCCACGCTGGATCTCCATCTCCCCGGCACTGCTACTGTCATCCTCCCCAAATTCAGCCCTTGCACCAACATCTTGACTTGACACATGGAAACTGAATACACTGCCATGACTAGGTCGACGTTTTGTTGGGTTTGAACTCGGACCATTACTGTGGATAAAGACAGCCTAAGGGGATCAAACAAGAAAAAAGACAGCGGAAATAATATTGAACCCAATGCTCTCTGTTGGTCATTGGAGTTCATATTTAAATTAAATATATTAATACTTGAATAAAGCAGAGACTTACTAAAACCTACCAATTGTAGAGAAACAAGGGCCCTACACAGACAGGCCAAAATAAAGCTGCTTCAGGTCACTTTGGAGGTATGGTGTTTCAATGATGCATACATCCTAAGAGTCTGGAAGCTGCACCAAAGCTGCACTCCAGTCCTTAGGACTGGCGCATGGCTTTGCTGTGACTTCTGGACTCTTAGGATGCATGTATCATTTAAACAGCATACCTCCAAAGTGACTCAAAGCAGCTTTATTTTGAGGACATTATTTCCTTCTTTTTGTCCTTCCTTCCTTTCTGTTACTGTTTCAAAGAATTATGTGGTTTCATGGATGGCAGCTTTTTAGTAGAGATAATATGTAATTTTTCATTAACTCATAATTTTTGCCGTTCTAAAACATGCCCTACCAATATTACCACTCCATAAGTTCACTACCATACCAATATTTGTGGCCTAAATTAGGGGAAGGACAGACCAAAATGCTTCACATTTCACAGTTGCTACAGACTACCTTGTGACTGGACCCAGTCCTGGGAAAAGAGCAGGATATAAATAAATAAATAAATAAATAAATAAATAAAATATTTATAAGCTTGCACACTTAAAAGATTATTTTTATATGTGCATCCTTACAACTGTATGTTTTTCTTTGTCCTCTAAGACCAACAGGGAAGAACAAGGGTTTTATAATACCATTATTTGGATAGTTGGACTATTATGCCACTGACTTATTGCATTGTTAATTTATGGCCGCCGTCTTGTTAATGACAATGTGTGCATACATTGCCCTACATTTATGAGGCAAATTGTTTGCCACATCACAATGGATGTCTTCTGCTGAGTGTAGTGGAAGCAAAGTGGTACATTCTGCAAAAATGCACATTTAGCATTACTGGATTAATTATAAAATCCTGACATTCCAAGATGTGATCAGAAAAGTGGGGCATATGTGTTCTAAATAAAACAAAACTAATTAGAACATATTAGGCTGTATTTGGGGGTTCATTTTGTAGTGCTGGCGAAAAACGTTTAAATCTGGAACTACTTTTTTAAAAATGCTGTTTCTAAAAAAATGGATACAGATATTTTCAGGAAGTAAGTTATGTTTAAAACCAAGTACCTTGGTTAAAAGTTTTGGTTTCCCTTATGCATGCACCTTCTCCGTTTAAACACCTCTGTTTATGCAAGCATAAGTTGGAATACAACCAAAGACTTAAAGAAGTAATGATTTGTATAAACAGAGCCTTAATTAAACACTGAATTACCGATTTCCGATGGCTGTCACTAGACTGTGATTTAGGGATTTTTAGCTCCTCTCCATAATCTTCTCTCCCTAAAGACAATTTCTTCATTCTGTTGCTTCGTTCTTTGACCTCTTTGGATGCTACAGGTGACACTTCAAATGAACTATGTGACATGCTGTCATTTTCTTTGGCAGCTAATTCCTAGAATGTAGAAGTACAAAACTGGGATTATACAATTAAAACTCTTAAAGAGATCAAAACAGACTATTGGGCGATGTGACAACTTTACAGGTACAGATATCTCTTTGCATTCGTGATTCAAATGACTCACAAGGACTTTCTTTCAGCTGTCATAATCCAAAAGACATAGCCGAATTAGTCTGGATCAGTATGCAAAGGTATCTTATAGCACCTTTGAGAATGACGGAAGAAAGTTGGTAGCATAAGCTTTCCTAGATTAGTCTATTTCCAACGCATGGAGTGTTCACTCAGTTCCTCTGAGAAAGTAGACTTAAGTCTACAAAAGCTTATGCTACCAACTTCCTTCTCTCCATCTCAAAGGTGCTATAAGATCCCTTTGCATGCTAAAAAAAATAAGTAAGGGAGGGTAAGCACTATAACAACTCTTTTCAGAGGAGCTCAGTCTATAAATTTCAGTGTAAATAAATTTTCCAGCCCCGTCTCCTTTAAGGGAAGGTTTTAAGATGCTGTAAAATTGTTTGACCCTAGGATGGCTGATCAGAATGAACAAGTCTGGAACAAGGAATCAAGTGGAACACAATGGGCTGACTCTTCTGCCGGTGAGCAAGAAATAGGGTGTTTTGTTTTGTTTTGAAGTATTTCTCATGTTGTATCAATATGCCCTAGCATATTCTTTACTACTTGTTGGTAACAGGGAAACTTTGTGGAACATGGAGTTAGTTTTAGATTAAGAAAAGAATGATATATAGACCTCCTGATCTTTCTTTAGCATCTCCATGGCTTCACGAAATTTCCTTTCTTTCGCCTCTGTTTCAGCAATAGTGGCTTTGCTCTGTTCCTCGTATGCCATCGTGACCACAGCTAAGATCAAGTTGACCAGATAGAATGATCCCAGAAAGATGACCAGCATGAAAAACAGCATATAGATCTTCCCTGAAGCTCTGAGAGTCTAAAGCCAGAAAAATAAAGTACTTAGTCTTTGGTTATGCATTTAATTATATGTGGGATTTTTCCTTATTTGCAAAGCAGGTAAGCCATTGAACCATTTTAACAAAATGGGAACCATTGGATAAAAACAAACTTTTAAAAAACCCATGAATTAATTATCTAAAATTTCATAAGAAACAATAGTTTTTAAAAAGCAAGCAAGGCAATAATGATATTATACATTCACCTCCCAGTTCTCCCCCCCCCCTTTTCCTTAGTTTTTCTCCCAGCATCAGGCATGAGCCATTTCCATTTTAAAAAGAAACAGTCCTTTACTTTATTTCTGATTCTTTTACTGTCCTTCCTAGCTTAGAATAAAAGTGCATGGTCAAAGCTAATGTAATTTTTTCTGAACTGCAACACGGGGGGGGGGGGGGGGCTGTTTGCGTTTTATTTTCAGAATGTGCGAGTAGTTTTCTATTTTGGAACATTATCATTTGATTTGGTGATGACTCTGGGAAGTCTCTCTTTTTTTTTTTTTTAAAGACTATCCTCTAATTTGCCCAGGTAAAACTGAAACTGGGAGTATGTGTGTGTCTGAGAGAGAGAGAGTTAACAAAAACATCATCATCCTTTTCCATATTTGTTTCTTGTGAGTTATTAAAACTGGAGAACCTCAGAAAGCCAACAGGGTTTTGTTTGGTAACAATAAACAAAACATGGGAGAGAAAAAAAATGTTATTTGGTAACTTATATTTTCCTTTGGCAAAGAGGTTGGTGAAAAGCCTGCATAAATCCTACTGAAAGCTAAAGGTGGTTACATTCAGTACCCCTTCTAAGGGAGATTCATTCAGCACTACTAGACCACTAAGTGCATGACAGTATGACCACTTTTTAGTGTTCAAAACCAGTGGTAAGAGAAGCTCTACAAGAATGGGAGACTCTACAAGCTGACTTGCTATGCTTTTTGGTTAATATCCCCAGATCACTGAGAATATGCAGAAACAAAAACATGCTGCAATGTTCTCTTTGTGTATTTATTTTATTTTATTTTATTTTATTTGGATATCCCCCACCATCCTATCACTGCTTGATTCAAACATACTAAGCCACTGCAGGGATCCTCTTTTCACTCGACACTTGTAGCATGGGAGCCATGTAGTGTGGCTGCTTTCCAAACTACTTGAGTAATGCGAGAAGCCATCACTTTCTATAGGTTCTTTGTTTCTGTGAGAGATCATTCTGGTGTGCATGATCAACCGCACAGAGTTTTATCAAATGTCTAAGATCTTCTTGAGCCAATGTGGTTCAGTGAATGAGCAATGGACTACGATTCTGGAAAGGAGGGGTCGATTACCACAGAAAACCACTGGGTGACCTTGGACAAGTCACACTCTCTCAGCCTCAGAGGATGGCAATGGCAACCCCCCTCTGAAGAAACATGCCGAGAAAACCCCATGATAGGCTTAACCTTAGAGTCACCATAAGACGTAAACAACTTGAAGGCACATCAACAACAAGAAATAGCTTCTCACATTACTCAAGCAATGTGGGAAACAGCCAGGCCAAAATGGGTGCCATACTTTGTATATCATGCAAGATGTGATACAAGATGCAGGATGAGATGAGAATGACATTGTAGAGTCCTAAACCAGCAGAAGGGACCATTTCAGGTTAGAAGGTGGGTCAAATAATTTTTAGCCCCTTTGGAACCAAAAGGCTGTATATAAATATTTTATGGAATAAAAAGCACAGAGGAAAACTTCTGCAAGCAGAAAATTAGTAGCACAGGAACTGGGATGTGGTACAGTTTTCATTGCAGAAGAGTGTTCATAAAACACTCTTTCCTGACCACACCATCCATTCTTTCACCTCATGTGGCCCCCAAAGGCCTGCAGAGCATTAACCTAAAAGCAAAACTTTCATGATATATTTGTCTTAAAAGAAATGCATCATTTACCTGTTGATAGAGGCGCTCCCAGTAATCCTGCGTCATAAGACGGAATAAGGAGAGAAAGGCCCAGCCAAAAGTATCAAAGCTTGTGAAGTTAAAGTCAGGATTATCTCCAACCTTTAGGCATACGTACTTCAGTGGACAGGAGCTACAAATTATAATTTGGTTGTTAAAAATGGGGGGGGGGAGTCTCCAATGTTTAAGTATAAAAGAAACCACACTAATACAGAGAAATATTTGCAAATACTTTTTCTGTTTCCAGCATAGTTTTGGCACCTGTGACCATTTTAGCTTTGATCTATTGTGCAGTAATCTTTATTTGCAATCAATAGATCATACCATTATCAGATTGAAAGGCACACTTGATAGAAAAATGTTCAATGCACAATAAAATGGTTGTAATATCTGGAAATTACCGTCGTTGTAAATGTTAGATCTCACCACAAGGAGGTACCACTTGCCAACAGTAACTACATAAAAATGATGAGCAAGTAAGTGTAATAGTGACTTTATGCAATAGATTGATAGACAAATTTGAGAGTCTGAACCATGGGGAGAGCAGAATTAAAATGGGTGCGGAAGACTGAAACCAGATTTGGTAAAGAAGATCTTTCCACTCTTTATGGTTCTAAGAATTTCCATTCATGTTACATTGTACAGTACTCAGTTTTTATACTCTAAGTTTCCCTGAATGTCCAAAATAAGCATGAACACCCTAAACATAGAAAATGAACGATAATTTAGTACACTTACCCACCATCTGAACTATTGGAACACAATAAATAATCTTCAGTGCCGTTCTTAAAGATATAATTCTCTGCCAAAAAAAGAGCAGTCTAGATAAATATGGATAAAACCCCCAAACATTCAGTTGTCATATAACTCCCTCTTTTTTAGATGTAGGGGTTAGTATTCTAGTCTGAAAAAAATCCAGTTAGCTTCTGAGCTGTCAATATATTTTTTTCATCACTGAACGTGAATATTCATCCAATCTTTTCTTCATTTCTCTCAAGCATACTATTTTCTTCCTTGGCTCCATCCTAGAGAGTCTGTCTTTTTTAAAATCAAAACTCAACCACATAACATTGCTTAAGATAAAATGAAGATGTTACCTTATATTAATCTATACCCAGAGCTTGGGAAATATTTGACTTTAGTTCCCAGTGACCAACCTGCTGGAGCATTCTGGGAAGCCCAGCCTCCAAAAGCAACTTCTCCAGTCTCTGTTTATACATACAACACCCAATACTCATGCATAGAACACTTCAGTGTTATGCCCGGTTTGGACCAAAAACTCCAGCGTGTTTTTTTAAAAAATGCATTACAGTTGCATTACAATTAATTATTATAATATAAAATATTTATTATTTATACTATAGGGTTACAGCTATGCTCAGGATATCTTGGGGGTGTAATGCAAATGACCAGTGCCTCACTATTAAACTTTGCTCTAATTTCAATACCTCCTGAAGCTGTAAATGAAAAGCTGGACCATCACTGAATTGGAGAACACCACTTTATCTTCTACATCAACATACAATATCTATTGTAGTATTAAATTAATCTTTTAACCATGGTGAGACCGTTTAGATTTCCAATACATTCGGTGTGGTGTGTTTTATCTTCCCTGCTCACATTAATGACTTCCAAATTTTTAGAAAACCAGCTATGGTTTGACTGACACAATAGAGAATGTGCCCTCACTTTATTGTAAGACAATACATGGAATGAATTTGAACCAATATTGCAGGAGGATGGAAACAATTTTGTACTTCATGAGCTTGCAAATATCGGGGAGTAAATTAAAAAGCTCCATAAGATTAGATAGATAGATAGATAGATAGATAGATAGATAGATAGATAGTATTTATTTTGAAACCTGTGAGATTCCTGGCATTTACTCTTAAAGCTATTACTAATATACTGCAGAGCAAAACTGACAGGGTACATGTTTAGATGTGGTTCTTCCCAGTAAGACGAAATTGCTCCTGGGAGTGATATTGCTAATGTGTTAATATTTGGTTTCAGTTACAATGATATCATTTCTGGAAGTACACTTGTGAGTTTGAAAACAAAATTCCAATAATGCGTCAGAGTAAACCGGGCATAGCACTCATCCAACAGATGCAATTCTGTTGCGGAACAGTAAGACACTGGAAAATTGCATGCTTTCCTGGCTTGGGCCTACTTCAAAACCAGAAACAAAGGTGTAAAAGATCCTTCATTTTTTCCAGGAGCTGAGAAAAGTATATATACCTTGATTTCTGATGAAATCCTGATAGGAAAGCAAAGTCTGTTCATCAAGAATAGATGTCCCATTGGGATGCTGTAGCCCTTTGCTCTGGTTGACAAACTCTGTGTAGTTCTTGACACACTTATGTTTCAGATGCCCCTTAAAGAGTTGGAGGCCAATAAGGGCAAAGACACTCAGGCAGAAAACAGTCAGGATCATAACATCTGCGAGTTTCTTGACAGACTGGATAAGGGCACCTACAATGACCTTCAGCCCTGCAATGGGGAATGAATGGCATAACATTTTCCAAATCAAAATAGCTGCAAAAACCATTGAGAGCCTTGATACTTATGAGGGTTTGCTGCTTATTCATGGGCATGATGATGCGCTATTGGTATTTTGACAGCTCTGACTACAATAGGTAGAAAGAAAGCCAAGAATGGATAGGAAAAGGGACAATTGTCTGAAAACTTGTTTATACATTGATATTCATAAATATTTTAGATTAATTACAATTTAATACACAAATAGAGTACTGTGAGTCACACCAACTCTGGATGCTCATTTTATTTTCTGTAAGTGAATACAGATATACTTCCATTAATGAAGCTGATGAGTTCCTGGACATTACTTTTTTTAGCAGAAAATTTGGTACCAGAGGCAGAAATAAGATGGAAAGAATAGAGATTGGATACTAAGCCACCGAAAAGAGCAGGGGGGGGGGGGATTAAAATTAGAAACAAACAATATCCATATGTGAAATGAGACAAGCAGGTCAGGTAAGCCTTGCCTAAGAAAACAAAAGGCACTGTGAACCTTATAGAGACCAGTTGAAGATTTCTTCCAAAATGCCAGGGACGACCTTTTCTTTCACCAAACTCATTGTTCTTATAATTTCCATTTTGGTGGTGGTAGATCTATGCCTCTTTTTTTACATACTGATAAGATGCTGAGGCAGGCTTATCTGCTCTCCCATTTTCTCTGTTTTGTTGTTCCTACATGCTCAGTAAGGGATTCTGGAGGCAGGTGCTGTTTACCTTGCCTGCTGTAGACAGGTACACACAACTACAATAGGATCAGGTACTGAATAAACCAGCTCTTTCTAAACTCAAACTTTACTGCATGGATTACTGTAGACATGCTGCTGCAACCGAACACCAAAGGTCTGTTTTTCACCAGCCCTCCTTCGCAACCCTCTCAATGTTGATGCTGCTAGAAAAAATCCAGCTAGACAGAGGACAGGGAAGAAGGGGGATTTGGCAGGTGTAAAAACTCTGTGTAAAAAGGATCTTCACTGTCAGAGGCTTTGTTAATGGAGGTAATACCTGTACAGTTAACTTCAAGCATTAAGGATATCATTTGTTTTCCCACTTTTAAATATAATACACATATACCGTTGGCCCTCCATATCCACAGATTTTTGATCCACATATTCAAGCATCCATGGATTGAAAATATTCCAAAATATATAAATTCCAAAAAGCAAACCTTGATTTTGCCATTTCATATAAGGGACACTATTTTACTATCCATTGTATTTAATGGGACTTTAGCATCCATGGAACTTGGTATCCATTGAGGGTCCTTTAAAAAGCGTTTACATCCTAGGAGACACCAGGGGCCCATTAGATATTAAAAGAAAGGCATACCATACTTGCCTCTATCTAGAATAATAATAATAATAATAATAATAATAATAATAATAATAATAATAATAATTCTAAAGATGTCTGAGAAGAGACCCAAACCTAGCAAATGACATTTGTAACATTTTTAAAAAATAAGGTACCCCATCTAGCATAGCAATAGCATTTACATTTCTATATCACTTAATAGTCAACTCAGCACTCTCTAAGTGGTTTATAATCTGTAAACCAATTGCCCCCAACAAGCTGGGTACTCATTTTACAGACCTACAAAAGGATGGAAGGCATATATGCTTCCAAAAGGAAAAACAGGACAGGTGTAATATGATTATATCTGATAAACTTGGACCACTGCATCTAGTATGTATGCCCAAAACCCATGGAGCTGAATTAGAGCAAATATAGTTGGTAGAAGTGATTCAAAAATGTTCATACCTGGGATGATCGAAATGGTTTTTAAAGCTCTCAGCACCCGAAACATCCGAAGCACTGAAACATTACCCAGTTCAATAAACTCTCCCACATATCTGTAAAATCAAAGTATGACAATGACATAATTCCTAAAAAGAGACCATTTTTAAAAAGCATTTACATCTCATAGGATGAGGATAACACTCATCCATGGTGTTAAATTGTATATACACACTTTTTTTTCAGGTTTACTGACAGACTAGTATTAAGCACTCACTCAAAAGCATATATGTGTGTTGTTGTTGTTGTTGTTGTTGTGTGGTTTATGGCGACCTTGTCATGAGGTTTTCTTGACAAGTTTCTTCAGAGAGGGTTTGACCTATTTTGGGGGATTTGTGAGTTGACCTATGACTCTGGAAAGCAGGGTTCAAAACCCAACTCAACCATGTAAATGAACTGGGCAACCTTGGGCAAGTCACACTCTCTCAGCCTCAGAAGATGGCAATGGCAAACCCCTCTGAAGAAATGTGCCTAGAAAACCCTATGATAGGGTTGCCTTAGGGTCGCCACCACGGATCAAAAATGACTTGCAGTCTAACAACAACAAGAAATGGAGTTCATTGCCCACAAGATGAGAAGCCATGCTGACAAAAAGTTTCTAGATTTTGAATTTCTGCTCACTGAAGTGTCTGTTTTTAAGGGCTCAAGAATCATTTCAATAGACTGAGACAACCACTCCAGCCACTCCAGCCAAATCTTTCAGAGGAAAAAATAGCAATTTGTTCATTTGGGGACTATGAAGAAAAGCAAAGTTGGAGACTTACGCCATCACAATCACACTGAAATCCAGCCAGTTCCATGGATCTCGAAGAAAAGTGAACTCATTCAAGCAGAATCCTCTTGCCAATATCTTGATTAGACATTCAAAGGTGTAAATACCAGTGAAAGTATACCTACATAACACGAATGTCCAGAGAAGCAAAGTTGACATAGAAAACAAGATTACACGCATAAAGTATATTTATATTAATTAAAAACCTAAAGCATGTTTTGAAAAAAGAAAGCTATTGAAGTTATTTCCTATTCAGTACAAAGAACCAGGCAGCTTCTTTCAAGTGAGAAGGAACGGCAAAATATTTTCTGTTAGCACTGCGGGATATTTTCATGTTTATTTTATTGTTAATCTAGTTAATCACAAGCATTCCTCAAGTTAATTCCAAAAAGGTGAAATATAGCACACAGTATAAGGTATGTAATGAAAAGGAACGGCACAGGGGGAAATATCAATCACAAAAATCTAAAAACTCTACCTGCAAGACAGTGATGGATACAAAATTTAAAATATTCAATCACAAAATTGCGCTAGGAGTTTCTTGGAATAGTATTTTAAAATGCATTAGTGTTCATCATTACTTTTTAGTTACAGTTGGCCCTCTGAACATGGGGGGGGGGATCAATCCAGCAATCTCATCCCATCTTTAGGCACACAGAGATCAGCCTGCCTGCCTGGGCAGGAAAGAAAGGTGAAAAAGAACAGACTGCTGAAAGTGGTGTAGAGCTATCTCTTAAAAATAAAAGGAAAGGAAAGGAAAACAAACTGCTTGGGAATTGAATGGGGGAGAGGAGCAGAATCATGCCCGCTCATATGATCAGATGAGAAGCGGAACTGCAGCAGAAGGAACCTATCGCACAAAGGCAGTAATGGAATAGCTGTGAAACTGAGAGCCTATTGATGGGTTTGCTCATCAGTGAAAAAGTGCACTACAGTAACAAATGGAATACAAGGCAGGTTCTTCTAATCTACTAGTACATGCTGATATGCTATAGTAGATGAATATAGTAGAGTTAGAAAATAAGAAAGTATAAGCAGAATCACCAAAGCTACTTACTCAACATATTTGCTCGAGGAAGTCTCATTGGGGCTCCCTTGCGATGATTCCGAAAGAGCCATGAAGACACAGTTAGTGAAAATAGTGACCATGATAAACATAGTAAACAATGTAAGTAGTGAGAGTTAAGGAAAGTAACATTTTCAAAACATGACATTAAAATGCACTTTGGTTTCATAGTTTCAACAGTTGGTGTTGTTTCCTCATTTTGATTTAGTATTGACTGCAAATGCTACCCATATAAAAGGATCACAGTTGTACAAATTCTAGTTACTATGCAGTGTAATAAAGAAATGACACAGACAATCCTGCACACCTTCAGTAAGGAGTTAGAACAGGGGTGGAAATTATGTGGACTTCTAAAGGTTGTCTGATTGCAATTACTAGCCTTTCTCTCCATTGTTTATGCCTTTGGAAATTACAGATCAACAACTACAACAGCTGAGAGTTGTGATCCAACAACATCTGGTGGGCTGCCTCATTCTCACCTTTGAATTAGCCATTCTCCAGAAGCCCCAATGCCTCATGCATCACTTCTTGATGGCAGGAGCTGTCTCAATGACAAATATTTAAAGGAAGTCTGAAGGCAAAATAAGTTCTTCTTAAGGTGAAGGATATGAATGTACCAAAATTTTGATTGTCATACGTCTGACTGGATGAAAAGGGCTAAAGATCCATAGAGCACGGGTGGCTGTAAATCGGAAGATGGCTTTCCCTTTGTTCAGTACCATGAAAGTCTGGGGGCAAAGAGACAACAACAACAACAACAACAACAATAAATATTTATTTATAGCTTGCCTCTCCCCGAAGGATTGAGGCGGATAACAATCATAAAATACAACATTAACAACTATAAATAACATAATAAAATAACATGATCCCCTTACTTCCCACTTAAAACTAACACAACATCATAAAATACATTCAACTGAGTAAAATTAACTAGTTAAACATAATTAAAATGAGACGAACAAAGGCAACCTAAATTAAATCATGGGATGAACAAAGGCAACTTACATCAGTATCATGGAATGATCAATCAATCAGGGAAAGCCTACCGGAAGAGATCGGTCTTGACAGCCTTCTTAAAAGTGTCATGAGCCATAATGTGATGGATCTCCTCCGGCAGATCATTCCATGGTTTAGGAATGGCCAGTGAAAAGTGGCCTAGTCTTTCTTGGCTGCAATAGGTTACTCCTAGAGGACCTGAGTGTGTGGGGTGGATTATATGGAAGAAGGCACTCCCGTAAGTAAGCTGAACCTAAACCATGAAAGGCTTTAAAGGTTATTGCCAACACCTTGTACTGTGCCTGGAAACTAATTGGCAGCCAATGGAGAGATTTTAAAGTTGGTGTGATGTGATTGCCTCTAGATTTTCTGGCGACCAATCTGGCTGCCATATTTTGAATCAATTGCAGTTTCCAAACTAGGTACAAGGGTAGCCCCATGTAGAGTGTGTTATGAAAGTCCAGGTGAGAGGTTACCAGTGCATGTACCACTGTTTCTAGGTCTCCCGGCTCCAGGTAGGGTTGTAGTTGGTGTATGAGCTGGTCGATAGCAAGCGCTCCTGGTCGTCACATCTATCTGAGCTGACAACTGAAGCGACAAATCCTCAACATTAGGAAGAACTTCCTGACAGTAAGGACTGTCCGATAGTGAAACACACTCCCTTGGAGTGTAGTGGAATCTCCCTCCTTGGAGGTCTTTAAACAGAGGCTGGATGGCCATCTGTCAGGGATGCTTTGATTGAGAGTTCCTGCATGGCAGAATGGGGTTGGATAGGATGGCCCTTGCAGTCTCTTCCAACTCTACTATTCTATGATTCTATGATTCTATGAATCCAGGAGCACTCCCAAACTGCAAACACAGTCTTTTAGGGGAAGTGTGACCCCATCCAGGACTGGTTAACATATCTCCATACCTGGATTAGGGGTCCCTACAGCAAGTACCTTTGTCTTATCTGGATTCAGTTTTAACTGGAAACTTTATTATATGATAATTGGTGCCAATGGTCTCTGCTTCCTAAATGCATAATTCATCTACCAGGGTAATCTCCATTCTCTTATAGTAGTTCTTATGGAACCAAAACTCACAAGACTGAGGTATCAGCAAGCTAGGGGGATCCCTGAGATTTGAAGAAGTGCAAATATTGTGTATTTTTAAAAAAAAAACCCTAAGGACAAGTAATAGAAACCCCAAGTAAGACTAATAAAGGCTATGTATGCCCAGTGGTCAAAGAATGCCTCAAAATGAAGCATCTGGCATTCTGCTAGTAGTGTGTGGGTGAATGAATTCCTGAACAGATTTTCATTCATAAACATTTTGTTGCAGGTACCACTTGTTTAATAAAGGTCATTAACTGAGTGTTTGAGAGGGGAGATTCAGACTCCTCTCTCAATGCTGGTGGCAAGGAAATAGGAATACTCATGAGTGTCCTCATGCGAGTGCTCCTGAGTACAGCAACAGAACCAAATAAGTTCAATTTAAATGCCACTGAATGTCAGTCATTGTTTACCGTTTCCCTTCTTTTATGGCCCTATCCTTCCCAGCTGAAGATAACATGGAATGGATTCTACTTCACCTTAGAACTGCAGCATTATTATGGTATTAGAAATGTGTTAGATGCCACAAGGAACACTGGCTTGTTCCAAATTTAATTATATCCAGAACTAACTTGATTTGCATGGATGTGTCCAAACTGTGTCTGAATCAAGAACCAACCTTTTGTTTTGGCTGCAACAGATTATCTATCACAGGGCAGCTGGATTGTTTTGCCTGATATGAATGAATCCAATGAGCTGCAAGAAATTTACTTCACCTTGTGATCATTATAGTAAGGATCAAGGTCCTCAAGGGGTTCTGCAATGAGATGCGGTGGAGGGTTTCCGTAGAGAGCAGGCAGCTTCTGAAATGCCTGTAAGTCAAGCTGAGGGCGAGGTTTGTCCATAAGGGGTATGTCTTTGCATTCTTTCTTGGCTGCAATGTGTTTCTGAATGGCAACCAAAGACTCAGGAGTGAAGCGACGGAAGTTGTTAGCACCCAGCAATGTCAGGTCATCCATTTTTGCGTCCTTATTTCTTCCTCTGAGTTGAAGTAAACTGCTTGCTGGAAAATTCGCTATGGAAGTATGTTCAAGAAGGGGACTGCAAGATGCTTTTTGAACAGCTTGATAGGAAAAGCAAAGCAAGAAATCACTGGTGAAGAAAAAGAATGGAAAGCATAAATATATGAAATGCAGTTAAGGTTGCAAACCTATATCCAGTTTGACCTCCAAATAAGACCCAGTGAACTCGGATCACATTGACTTACTGTTTAATAAAACAAGTACATCTTCTAATTATCAGATGGAAGCATCCCCTAAATATTCTAATTTATAATGTCTGGATATTGAACATTTCCCATTACAGATAGAAGACCAGTCCAAGACAATATGCCTTCACAATGAACAAGTTCAGCTACTAGCAGTTGTTTCCAAAGATTCAAATAGATCGCAGCCAACTTTGGTTCAGTAACCTTTTTAATGACCCGGGAGCAAATGTGGTTGCCTTTAGTTAGTCATGAAGGAGTAGCTGGGAGAAGCCATGGCAGCACAATGGTGGGCATCTTGTTCATCATTTATACCACATCCTGTCAAACCCTTTAGAGCAAACCTGGTTCATCAGTCCAAAATATATGCTTAAATGACAAGATTCCCCCTCCCTGACTGCCTCACTTGGGCCATGACTCCTGCCTTTGTGAGCCCAAGTTGAACCCAACCTGGATTCCGTCTTACAGCTGGACTGAGGTCGGACACATAGGAGTGAATGCAAAAGGCAAGGAGGAGGAATCTGGAAGGAGAAATGTACATGTATGTGGCTCTGTCTTTAGGAATCTCACCCCACTCCATGCATGAAAACAGTGCATTAAAATGCATCAAATGGGATTATAAGATATATAAGTGTGATAAGAACTTAATTTCTTTCCTTTATTTGGTCTCAGCTTTGTTAATGCACTCTGGAATACTGTGAAAGAAAGTATAAAGATATAAAACGGGGGGGGGGGAATAAAACAAAAGAGAAAAGCAGGATTTAGAGATAACCATTACAGGTTGAGATTGTTTCTATTGTTTTGATTAGAAAGAGAGTTACATCGGAAGCAAAATCCCAATTCATTGCATCACTTGACACTGCTACTGACGCACATACATTGGTGGAGATACATCAGAGATGTTTCAGGAGGTCAAAAAGCACAAGGGAAGGAGATCTAGTCAGCTCAACTTGTGGGATTTTTTAAAAAGTCCTTCATTGCACATCCCACAACTTTAAATAAACATTTAACAACTTTAAATATTTGATGCCCTTCAGGTTTTTAAATCTTGAGTTAGGTCTTGGGGGTCCTCAGCAACAAAAGATATTTAAAGGGGGTCCATGGTAAAGAAAAGGTTAAGAATTGCTGCTCTATTACACTTCTATTTTGTCTTTCTTCCAAGAAATCAGCTAGTATATACAGTCCTGTCTGCACCCCATCCACATTTTATCCTTTTAATAGGGGTCTTATGTGGGTTTTGGGGGCTATATGGCGATGTTCTAGACTTCTTCTAGAACATGGCCACATGGCCTGAAAAACCCACAAAAAACTATGGATGCTGGCCATGAAAGCCTTCGACGTCACATACTGGTTAAGTTTGGGAATGGCGAGAAATAGTGACTGCCCAAAGATAGCCCATGAGCTTCATGGCTGAATGGGAATTTGAACACAGGTCTCATCAGCCCTAACCCAAAACTATGACCAGTATATGATAAAGGTCGTCTTCTATAGTCTTCTCCATTTTCTTATGCTAATATTGCTCCAGATATGTTTGAGTTTTGGAAACTAGCTTGTAATTACACACATCTTCTAAGGGGCACATATGACTAACCTAAGTGAAAGTGGATGTTGTTTGTAAATCATAGAATCGTAGAGTTGGAAGAGACCACCAGGGCCACCCAGTCCAACCCCATTCTGCCATGCAGGAACTCTCAATCAAAGCATCCCCAACAGATGGCCATCCAGCCTCTGTCTGAAGATTTCTAAGGAAGGAGACTCCATTACACTCCAAGGAAGAAGAGTGTTCCACTGTCAAACAGCCCTTACTGTCAGAAGTTCCTCCTAATGTTGAGGTGGAATCTCTTTTCCTGGAGCTTGCATCCATTGCTTCGGGTCCTAGTCTCTGGAGCAGCAGAAAACAAACTGGCTTCCTAGACTAAACTTTCAGCAGCAACAAAATGTCTACCTTAGCCTTCATTTATCTTTTGGTGACTGTTTCAGAATAGGCTGAAAGTTTTCATACATTCAGACTGAAGGTGCTGCTGACACAGGAAACAATGCTCTTGCTCCCAATTTGCTTTGTGACACTGTCACAGAGACAATGCTAACAGTGACATCATCACTATGTGATTTCTCAATAGATATTATTTCCAGTACCCAGGGACTAGATGCATTTTCCCTAAAAATATCACCAAAGCACTTGTAGATCAAGGACCAAAAAGGACTTGAACAGAAGTGGTTTAGGAAAATATTTCCCCCTTTGTGTCCAAAAGTGATTTCCTAATGAGCCAGGTTGCAGAATTTTGTTTCTCTAGTGGCTGAATTTGAGTTTCCTTGACACTTTTTTTTCCGGGCGCAGGGGACAAAGCTCTGGAAATGTCCTTTTGAGATTTACTGCCATTGTTATTGTTCAGGATAAATGAGAAGGGCTGGGGATAAGCAAGAAAGCGAGTTTTGAATTATGTATGGATTGATATCACTCCTGCACAGGGCACAGAGGGAATACTGTAATTGCTCCTCTGCACTCCTTGCCAGTCTTTGCAGACACTTGCCCGTTTGCAGCCATGGTGCTTCCATCAAAACATATTGAGCATAAAAGGTTTGTAATGCTGTTTTGAAAACTCAACCAGTCATACACCCACACAATTTTCATGTGAGCATCCATACAGTAGTTGTGCAAGTGTGGAAATTAAATACTCAATGCAGAATCCAGCAACTTGAGAATTTTAGCATGCTCTTTAAAAAGAATAATCTGAATATTTTCTAAACCGTGATAGCATGATCCATCATTGGCACCCTTGACCAAAGACCACACACTAGCCTAGACACTGGTCATCATCTCAGCTACTTGTGCAAGAGGACCCAAGGAGAGGGACATCTCTGTATCCATCAACCAAAGATGTATGCAGAGTTCTGGTTGCAATCTCAATAATTTTAAGAACAAGACTAGCTGCCTCTGCATTGCAATGATCATGAAGCCCACTTGATTCCTTATTAGAAAAAAACAACTAAGTGGATAGTAATGAAAAATTATAAAGATATTCATGGGGTGAAGAAAGGGATAATACTGGAACTCAAGGCTGTCCAATGAAACTCATTGTCAGAGATTCAGAATAGATAAAATGATGCAATGTTTCACATAAGATACAATTAATTTAAGGAATTTGCTGCAGTAAGATATGATGATGCACACTAAAAGGGGATAGGAAAAGTCCACTAGCAATGGCTGCTAGTCCTTATGACAATGTAAAATGATCTTTTCATGTCATTGCGCCCTTAGATAACATCTGTTGATAGTCATTGGATTTTAGAAGGTGCTTTAAGAGTCACCTAGTCCAGCCTCCTTTTCAATGCAAGATTGACAATGCAAAATGCAATTACAGTGGACCATTTGTATACGCGGGGGATCTGTTCCGGACCCACCCACCCCATATTTGGAAAAAACATGGGACCTCAAGTCCCGTTGTTTGCCATGGCTGTGTGTGCCGCGGTCGCACATGTCATTTTAACGCCTGGGGCTTGCCGTCCATAAGAGCTTGAGTCCATGTATGGCAAGGCCGCATATGGGGCGGATACACTGTACTACATACACAAAAGGTAACCATCCAGTCTCTGATTAAATACCCTAACAAAAGAGAATCTAGCACTTCCCAAAATGTGTGTTTCAATATCGGGTTCTAAATATTTTGAGGTTTTTCCTACTTTTTAACCAGCTATCTGGCAATTTCCATTTACTGGCCACAGTGTTACTTTCTAGCACAAGAGTGGGCAAGGCAGCTCCATCTTCTGCAATGCAGCCTTTGTAGTTATTTGAAGGGAGATGCCATTACACTTCTGTTCTCCAGGTGAATGCACCCACTGCTTCCAATCTTTACATAGGACTTGGTTTCCAGACCCATCACCTTCCTGGTTGCTTTCCCCTGGACACAAACTGTAATATATTAATCATAATTTTAAAATAAGGAGCCCACAGAGAAAAGAGTGTTATTTTAATTTCACTATAATTTGTTTTCACTATAGGTGTCTGCTTGGCCACTGAAGCTGTTGGCTTAGAATACATTTTGGTCAGATTCAGTTTCCTATAGCATTATATTCCTACAAGCTCAGTTCACCCTCCCTCCCCTTCTGAATATTTGGATGGGGAGTAGTTACATTCAATGCAAAATCCATTGACCATGACTTTTGTGCTAACATGAATTTGGTCTCAAAATCTATCGTCTATCAAATATACTCCCGAAAACCTGTGGGTAACTGAATCTCCTAGAAAACCGATATCTGCATTGGATGTTCTATTCTGTTTGATACTAGCATTTGGATTTCCAATCATAATTAAGAGCTGTTATGTAACCCTTCTTCATATTTAGTATGTAGTGGTACTGGACATGTGATAACATTAGATAACTGATATCCTAAAAATATGGTGTTCTCATTGTCTGTGAAAAGTTAAAAAATGTGATACCTTATTATTATTTTTCATTCATTTACAGCAATAGCAAGTACCTTTCTATACCGCTTATCAGTGAACTAGTACTCCTAAGCGGTTTACAGTGTGTAAGCCAGTTGTCCCCAACAAGCTGGATACTCATTTTACCAACTTATGAAAGGATGGAAGGCTGAATCAACCTTGGAGCCCTCCAGGATCAAACTTACAATATTGCAGGACCGGCATTTAACCACTGCGCCACCAAGACTCCCTAATATACACATTTATATCCCGCCTTTCTTCCAATAATGGGACTCAAGGCGGCTAACAACATTTTAAACAATACCTCCACTGAGATACCATTCTAGCCTTGAGGCAACACCAGAAAAGGCCTCACTTTGCATACTCAGGATGTAGATTTTGAGCAAAGCCCTACCGCAGATTTGATGCTGTAGAGAAAAGTAAGATTAATCCAACAAAATTCATTTTCTAGTGCCTCTTGAAGAAGGAATTGAATACAAATGTGATAGATAATTCTGTGTCTATTCACCATTATGATATTAGCTTGTCATCTCCCAGGGCAACCTTTGCTGAATACTTTTTCCTGAAATCTGATGCTAAATTACAAGGCAATCATTTCATCCCACCAGCAGCCTTTCTCTTCTAAGAGCTTTTACTCTGAGAACCCATCATAATACAAGCATCTGTCATCCTGTAAGATGAGCATTAAAGACAAAAATCTGAACTCACAGGACTTGCTGTAATTTTTGTATCAGTGGAAGAGGGAGTTAAAACAAAGAACAGAACAACAGTTAATGCTGTAGGATAGGGGAGGGCAGAAGGAAGATTGGGATCTAGTGGAACTGGATTATTTGGTGGAGCAATAAAGATTTCTACCTTCCATTTTTCCTCAAGAACAAGAACAAAAAGGCACATATATCCTACATGTTGTACAGTTGGCCCTTCTTCTACACGGATTTTTTATACACGGATTCAAGCATCCACGGCTTGAAAATGTTCCAAAAAAGTATAAATTTCAAATATCAAACCTTGATTTTCCATTTTTTATAAAGGTCACAATTTTGCTATGTCATTATATTAAGCATATTGAGCATCCACGGATTTTGTTATCCATGGGGGATCTTGGAACGAAACCCCAGCAGATAACAAGGGTCCACTGTACTGATGAACTCAGAAAAAAGTTCCCGATAACTAAGAGTGAATTTTTTGTTTGGAAAGACTATGAACTCTGTTCTCTGCTGCTATTCAGGACAAATTCCAGGACAAAGAATGCTTTTGTCTTTTCCTCTAAAGTCTAGTTGGTGGATTCTGGGCTTCTGACTTTTTTGGGGAAAAGACATCCTGCAGAGCTGAAGTCTGCCTAGATCTATTATATCACAGAAGAGACTTTCAGCACTGTGGACAGTGCCTTCCAAAATTGAAAACAGTTATTCTACAAATCATCTTCAAGACGTAAAGAGATCTTGTAGCACCTTTGAGACTAACAGACTAACTTGGTTAGTCTTTAAGACTAACCAAGTTAGTTTGTTAGTCTCAAAAGTGCTACAAGATCTCTTTACATTTTGAAGATGATTTGTAGAACAAATCATACTGGTTTTACATACAGACAGATTAAAACAGCCATATCTTTGAATCATCTTCAGGTTATTCTATTTTCACCAACTGAAATTTCTCAATTTCTTCATACACCATACATGTTGCAAACTTGATATTATCTTGCCTAGCATCTAGATTGCTGATGAAAGATGTTATGAGAAGGAAGCTATGACTGATGGGGCCAAGCATCCAAAATCTGCATTCTTCTAGAGAGGTGCTGACAATATTTTATGTTCCAAAATAGAGGCTACATTCTCCACTTAAAAGTCCCTGTTCTTCTCTTGCTCCCTGCAAAAGGTCAAGAAGGAGGGAATATCTAATTTGTCAAGTATTGGGCTGGATACCATCAGGAAATACTAGCTACTGACTCCTGAAATTTTTTAAATGGTTCAGTGTTGATAAATCCCATTAGATTTTCCTCCAGCTCCCATCAGCCTGAGCCAGCATAGCCAATGGCTAAATATGCTGGATGCTGCAACTGGAGTGTTGTAGGATCACCTGCCCTTGCTTGATGTAAACTAGGCATGAACTCTAATGGTTTTCTCTTATTTTCACTCTAGTAAAAGGAAATGACCTTTTCTCACACCATGTTCATCTGAATGTAGGAATGCTTTATCAAAGTCATATTTCTCATCCAAATTTTCACTTGTAGAAGTTTCAGTAAAACTCAGGGAGTACAACCAAATTTCATAGTAAGTTCTCCATGGTCCCAAACTTGTGACAGATGGAAACATAACATTCTCTGAAACAAGAACAGAAGGGCTTCTGCAGACATCCAAACTGCTTTACTGATGTTTCAAGATTCATAGATGCTCAAAAATAAATCACGTACTGTATTTGCTTTTCAAACATTTTTGGCAAACACACACACACACACACACACCCTTCTTAAGAAAATGTGACAGACATCATATAAGAAGTCTTTGACGCACAAGATGGGATCAAATGGATGCTTTTGACAATGGAGGAAAGTTAGGCATAGTGCTATAAAACTTATTTCTAAATAGTTTGAAGCCAAGAATTCACTCAAGAATTAGCCAAGTTCTCCACAACATTAGATTATTCAGTGTGATGAAATCCAAAACACATTTTAAAAAGCTGCTAAAGTACAATAGAACAGCAAAATGATTCTTCACAAGAAACTGAAAAATGTGCACTCTAGAACAAAATATCTTAAGTTCATATGTACATTGATCTGGTCTGGACCAGCTAAAACCATCAAGGGAAAAGATCTGGCACTTACTCATAATACTGTTTTATATGCAATACAAAGAATAAAGTCATTATTAAGAACTTTTGCAAAAGCCAATGAAATAGTAGCTGCCAACATAATCCCTTCTGTAAATTGAGGCTGCGTGGAGTACCATAATATTTCTTTGTACTATGATAACCCCCCCCCCAAAAAAAAAACACCTTTGGAAGTATCGGGGAATATGTAGTCATTCCTTCATCCTCTTCTCAGCTCTAGATTGGAGGGAGGGGAGGTCATCTAATAAAACTGAACCCAGTTATAAG